>NC_134498.1:44387085-44572194 GCF_040206685.1 Ascaphus truei
CACCAATGTCCCTCCCCCTATCCCGCTACCTCACACAGTGTAGCTCCCGCGGACCGCACAGCACGCCTCACATCTCCTGCACCTCACACATCTCCCTACCGCAACCGGACCGCGAGGCCGCGGCCTACACTCACACACCATGGCAACGATGTCCCTCCCCCTATCCCGCTACCTCACACAGTGTAGCTCCCGCGAACCGCACAGCACGCCACATCTCCTGCACCTCACACAGCTCCCTACCGCAACCGGACCGCGAGGCCGCGGCCTACACTCACACACCATGGCAACGATGTCCCTCCCCCTATCCCGCTACCTCACACAGTGTAGCTCCCGCGGACCGCACAGCACGCCTCATCTCCTGCACCTCACACAGCTCCCTACCGCAACCGGACCGCGAGGCCGCGGCCTACACTCACACACCATGCCACCAATGTTCCTCCCCCTATCCCGCTACCTCACACAGTGTATGACAACACCTACCACTGGAAATCAGATGTTCGTTGAAATAAAATATGTTTTCCTAACTATTTTACTGTCTGTATAATGTACACAACACTCACCCACACAAAACCCCCTCATACACACACACACACACACACGCAAACATCCTGTCATTCTATGCCACACACTACACTCAAAAACATGCAATTTTTAACATGTGTATGACCAACAACACGCACTCACACACGTCACACACACAACATGCCTCATACACACACACACGCCATCACACACCAGCAACACACACACATGCTCTCACACACACCACACACCATGCCACCGATGTCACTCCCGCTATCCCGCTACCTCACACACTCTACCTCCCGCGGAACAACCAGCACGCCTGACATCTCCTGCACCTCACACATCTCCCTCCGCAACCGGACCGCGACGCCGCGGACTACAGTCAAACAGCATGCCACCAATGTCACTCCCGCTACCTCACACACTGTATGACAACACCTACCACTGAAACTCAGCTGTTCCTTACAATAAAATATGTTTTCCTAACAATTTCACTGTCTGTATAATTTATTCTAAAACACTTCTCACACCACCACTCACACACAACACTCACCCACACAAAACCCCCTCATACACACACACACACACGCAAACATCCTGTCATTCTATGCCACACATAACAACAAATCACACCTCACCTTCACCCTCATAATACACACACTACACTCAAAAACATGCAATTTACAACATGTCTATGACCAACAACACGCACTCACACACGTCACACACACAACATGCGTCATACACACACACATGCCATCACACACGCCACATACACACATGCTCTCACACACACCACACACCATCACACACAACACACACACAAATACACAAACACATGCACACACACACGCACTCAGCAACGCCACACGCCCTCAACCACGCAACACACGTACTCACACACACACACCAACCTCCTCTGCTGATACAACACACAAAACAACACTTCAACATAACCTTAACTACCACACACAACACAACCACCACTAAACAAACACACACACCCAACCCACTGTTCCAATTACCTACCCTTCACCATACACACTACACTGAATACAATGCACATTTACACGTCTCACCACCCACTCCCATTGCACATCAACATCCCACCACACACAAACATTAACAACAACACAACACCTCCGCTACTAACACACCTAGCACAATAAATCACCTCTTCCTTTCAATAACATATTTTACACAAAACATTACTATTTACACATCTGTCTAATTTATTGCACACAAACACTCAACTAACCAACACTGACACACACACTCACACACCACACACTCACTATCACATCACACACTCACTCATCCACACACACACCCCACACAATCAACAATCACACACAATAATTACATACACACACTATTCTGCCACACACACAGCCAACATTAACACAAAACAAAAACACACACAACATTTCAACACCTACACAAACGCACACCAAACACAAATAAATACCCCTCACCTCACACAGTGTAGCTCCCGCGAACCGCACAGCACGCCTCACATCTCCTGCACCTCACACATCTCCCTACCGCAACCGGACCGCGAGGCCCCCTACCCCGCTACACCATGCCACCAATGTCCCTCCCCCTATCCCGCTACCTCACATGAGTGAAGATATACTTCACAAAGCACAGAGACACAACCCATCACTCAATGTTACCTTTTCACCTGACATTTTCAACGAGGTACTCATATTGTTAGAAGATACATGTCTCTCTATCAATAACAAAACACTACTTCAATTAGGTCTAGAAGCTCCCCAACGTCATCATCACGATGTACTCAATACAGACCTTATGCGAGAGAAACAATACAATATTTCCATACTACAAGAATATGTTGCCACAAGAAAACCAATGTTAATTCCACAACAACTTAACACCTATGACAACATCATGCAGCACATAAACAACGAACAAGGTGCAATCCTGTTTCTTGATGCTCCAGGTGGAACAGGCAAAACATTTCTCATAAATTTACTCCTTGCAGAAATAAGAATGCACAATCATGTTGCACTTGCACTTGCATCATCTGGCATTGCAGCCACTCTTATGGATGGAGGAAGAACTGTGCACTCAGCTCTTAAATTACCACTAAACATTGCTCATAAAGAAAACCCAACATGTAATATTACCAAGACATCTGGCCAAGCCCGTGTTCTTCAAATTTGCAAACTTATTGTTTGGGATGAGTGTACCATGGCGCATAAAAAAGCACTTCAAGCCCTTAATAGAACCTTGCAAGACTTGCGTAACAATAAACAAATAATGGGTGGTGCTGTCATTCTTTTAGCTGGTGATTTCAGACAAACACTTCCAGTCATACCACGATCCACACCAGCAGACGAACTTCATGCATGCCTTAAATCCTCTATTTTATGGCGACATGTCAAACATTTTCCATTAACAACCAATATGCGAGTCCAACTTCTCGGCCACTCAAATGAACAACTTTTTGCACACACACTTCTTCAAATAGGTGAAGGCACTTTACCTACTGACTTAACATCAGGTGAAATTGCTTTTCCCACACATTTTTGTCACATGATGACATCACTTGAAGATCTCATACATCACGTCTATCCAAATCTCTTACACAATTACACAAACCACCAGTGGCTCTGTGAAAGAGCCATCCTTGCTGCCAAAAATACTTCTGTCAATGACATCAATCATCAAATTCAAGACATTATTCCAAACACCATTACTCAATACAACTCAATCGATACAGTTGTGGATTGCGATGAAGCCGTTAACTATCCACCTGAATTCCTACACTCCCTCGAACCATCAGGGATGCCACCACATCATCTTCGCCTCAAAGTTGGAGCACCCATCATGCTACTTCGCAACCTACACACACCTAACCTTTGTAATGGAACCAGACTGTGCATAAAAACATTGATGCCCAACCTAATTGAAGCTACTATCTTAACTGGCAACGCCAAAGGCCAAGATGTCTTCATCCCCCGCATTCCACTCATTCCTACAGACATGCTTTTTACTTTCAAACGGCTACAGTTCCCCATCAAACTAGCTTTTGCTATCACCATTAACAAAGCACAAGGACAATCTATAAAGTGCACTGGTATCAACTTAGAATCACCATGTTTCTCCCACGGCCAGTTATATGTTGCGTGCTCTAGAGTTGGATCCCCCCAACAATTGTACATCTTTGCTCCAACTGGAACTACCAAAAATGTCGTTTACAAACAAGCATTACAATGAACATTGACTTTCCTCAATTTCCATGAACTCTACATATTGCCATAAGAAATTACAAAAAAATGAAAGACACTCAATACACTACTGTCATCTTTTATTACTACATTATTTTACAACACACACTTTAACATTACATCAAATACACTCCTCTCAACAATGGACATTCACATCTTTCAAGAAGCATTTCCAACAATAACATTTTCAAAAATAACTACCGTAACAACTAACATACACTTCAAACATTTGCCCTCATATACATGTGCTTTCTACTACTGTTGATTTACAAACACAATTCTAACTAATATTACATAACATTGGCATCACATTACAACTTTCACATACAACATTTACACATACTTATTCACACTTCACATCCCGGGCAACGCCGGGTTTCTCAGCTAGTGTATATATATAACAAAACAAACAAGAAATGAAGTAGCGCCTTTTATTTTAACCTGACTAAAGTAAATACATTGAAGAACCAGTAAAGTTAATCATGAATGCGTTTAGTGGGGCGGCAAGATATTAACTAATACACAATGATAGAGACTAAATAAAAAATACAATAAATTGATTCAATATGGTTTTGTCAACACTAAAAAAATGACTTCATCAGTGGTTCATCGATGACGAAACGCGTAGGGCGTAGTTAGATTGCTGCCGCCATTTGCCTACGAACATTGCTGCTACTAGTTGTGAGAAACAAGCTCTTGTGTGTCCCACACGGCCCCGACATCAATACAGAGGACTTCCAAGGCACTGGTTTCCGGAGGGACTTCTCTTGCCGAACACTGAGTGGGAGTCGTTCCGTTTCCGTTTCCGGCTACATGAAGGAGGGTCACGTGACGACGCCATTGCCTCGAGCCGGACTGTGAGGACCGAGTTGCTGGCACATGAGAGCCAATCTCATACATGCTTTTTATTGCTGTACCATTGTGAGTGGGCATTTGATCGATTTTATGTTCCTTGAATACAATTTTTATTATGTTAATGCACTAGGTGTGCGTCTGTTTTTTCTTTCTTTTTTTTCCATATATATATATATATGTTTGAACCATGGATAAAAATAACGGTCATGAAGCAAGCAATTTTTCCACCTCTCCCTGGTTAAAACAGAAACTCCCGATGCTTGGATTGAAATGTATTATGTTTTCTGCTTACTTTCTCATCAAGCTTCCCTTAACCCTTTTGCTGCTAGGGTTTACTCAAAGTAAATCATAAGGCCTTTATTCAGTATGTTGTAATAATAATAATAATAATTTGTTCTTGTAAAACGCTGCTAGTTTTACATAGCCCTTTATGGAGACATTTTGCAGACACAGTCCCTGCACCATGTAGCTTACAATCTATTTCTTTAAACAATCTTTTTTTGGTGCCTGAGGCACAGGGACATAAAGTGACTTGCCCAAGGTCACAAGGAGCTGACACCGGGAATTGAACCAGGTTCCCCTGCTTGTAACTTATTGCCAGTCTGTGTCTTTACACACTGAGCCTTAGCTCCACAGCTTGGAAAGATTTAACTTAAAATCACTTCTAATAAGCAGTGCTAAGCCATAATACACAGGATTCTTCATTCACTTGAGGGTTTTAACAGTTCTTATTTTCATAAAGAATATTAAGGAATACTGCATTCAATTAACAGCAAAATCTTCTCAAAATGCGAACAATAACTGCAATAGAACAAGCACAGTCCGACATACAGGGATTCATCTGCTATATTTGACTTAAAATACACAAATTCTCGCTTAGCCTCTTTATACTGTAAATCTTTAAGCTGCTTTTAATCATTTCACTTCAAACCTTTTTTTAACCTCCTTTACAGCAAGCTGCTTCCCCCCCCCCACCCACCACCCAACAGCCTAAGATGTTTAAGACATCGGTATGTATCATGGTTGCTAGGAAGCAGATGATAATGAGAAGGAAAGCTCATCCCTTCCAGGTTTGGAGAAAGAACTCCAGGAAGCAGCTGACAATGGCACAAAATGCAGATATGGAGATAAGGGGGTGTCATATTGTAGAGGGGACTGTTGGTTCAGCAGCACAGGAGCACAGATAGTTGTCATTTCATTTTAGGACAACAGAGCTGGCCTTTGACAAGGATAAGCCAGTGTAGAACAATGAAAAAAAGCATATGCTTGGGGATAGGCATCTAAATAATACAAAATATTATAATAATAATTCTTTATTCTTGTATAGCACTGCTAGTGGGCACAGTCCCTGCCCCGTAGAGCTTACAATCTATGTGTTTGGTGGCTGAGGCACAGGGAGATAATGTGACTTGCCCAAGGTCACAAGGAGCCAACACCAGGAATTTAACATGGTTCCCCTGGGGCCAGTCAGTGTCATTGCTCACTGAGCCACTACTTCTCCCTATGGAAGAAAGCTAAGGACCAAATAGGGTCTTCTGAGGTTGTACATGAGATAGGAAAATGATGGGCCAAGTGGTTCTAACTGCTGTCAAATTCTTGGGAGAAAAAGGGCAAAAACCTAGAAACCAGACATCAAATCCTAGAGTACCGTGTACGGCTGCCGATCAGAAACGTCGTGAAGCGTCGTCAATGCGCTGACGTGTGTTTGCCCGCTGTGCGTCACATGTCGCTCCCAGCAACATCAAGCTATTTACGTCATGATAAAGGGTCATGTTTGGGACGTGTCCACATCAATGTCCTTACACAGCACTGCAAAAAAACGAAAAAAAAAGTGAATTGTTACATCGTTAATTAACGTTCACACTTATTATTAGCAACATTTTGTTGAGCCCGCCGCCTCAGAGATGGCAGTAGTGTTTCGTTATTCACAAGCTGTTATTCTTTTTCATTTTTAATATGGGATTGAAGCAGGAACAGAACCCCCTTCATTTCAGCTCCGGGGACCCCCTGCTTCCGGAGATACCTACCTCCGAGGGGGGGGGGGGGGACCTGATGACGTTACGGCTCCCTATTGGCCCGCTGGGCCCAGGTGCTTTGAGAATCAGCCATAACATGAACCCTGGAGTGGCTACCGGCACCCACTGCACAGGTAAGTGTCTCCAGAAGCAGGGGGGGGGGCTCGGAGCTGAAATGAATGAGGTTCAGCACCGGAGACCCCCTGCTTCAATCCTGTATAAAAATAATGACTTGGATTGCCTCTTTAAGTAGAATAATGTCAGCTTTTCTTTAGGCTTGTCAGAAACTTCTCAGTGGTAAATACAGAACCAAATGACAATAGCAGATATAAAGACTGAGTCCTCGCATATAAAGACAGTGTCCCCCTCACAGCAGCTCCGTATAAGCAGGACTGACAGTCACCATGTCTTATTTGGATGGATTGCCATGTGAAGAGGATTTTCACAGATGCTCTAGGGTTTAATAGTTGGTGCCGCGTTGTAAAGTTCCAGTTATCCTGCAAATGTATCTAATAAGCACCAAACTGGAAGCTGATGGAACGCCCTGGGAATTCTCAGGCAAAAACCAGTAGAAACAGCGGGCTTCATTCCTTCATTTCATTCTCTAGTGTCAAACTGTCACAAAACATTCTTACCCTCCAGGGGGCAGTCCCAGTGGAAGTGATATTTGTAGAAGGAGCAGAGATGTCAGAAAAGCAGCTTTAAAAAATAAATATATATATATATATATAAACATATATGGAAATGTTTTGCTAAACACATTTAGGAAAGAACAGGGTGGATTTTGTTACAGACAAGCAGGCTGTTTAAAACCAGAGACAGCACATTAAACACAGACAAAGCTCAGTTTTAGCACATCCAGTGAAAATCATACACGGTACAGTGCCTAAATATATATGTATAAATATCTATTAAGTACAAGGAAAAGCACTCTGTGACACTCATATGCTTATATATATGTTGTGGTTATTTTATACATATATATTTAGGCACTGTACCGTGTATGATTTTCACTGGATGTGCTAAAACTGAGCTTTGTCTGTGTTTTATGTGCTGTCTCTGGTTTTAAATATATATTGCCATGCTCAGTAGCACTCCTCTGTGACATTCATATGCTTATATATATGTTGTGGTTATTTTGGGGGTTCAATAGGAGCTTGTTAGGTGTCCAGTATATTTTACAATTCTTGTTCAGCTAGTCCTGGCTGATTGGAGGTTGGCAACCTCCTACTTAATTTAAGCTCACCCACTCCCACATTTAAATGGTTAAGGCCTCACTCCATAGCATCTTCCACACAGGGGAACTTGTTTGCTTGCAGGATGGTTGTGACATCTCTAATACAGAGTGCTTTTCCTTGTAATGTACAGGTTAATAAAGGCTTCAATCAGACTTAGAACTTTGCAACTAATATTGACAGATTTACTATAAATCATTCTTCCTGTTATTACACAGGTTATTAAGAATTTATATTAGCGTTAGGGACCCCTGAATTGTGGTCTGCCGTGACGTTGGCTCAGGGGCTTACAACAATTCTGGCCAAAAATGTCAAACTAAAAGACCATTTTACTTAATAGATATTTATACATATATATTTAGGCACTGTACCGTGTATGATTTTCACTGGATGTGCTAAAACTGAGCTTTGTCTGTGTTTTATGTGCTGTCTCTGGTTTTAAATATATATTGCCATGCTCAGTAGCACTCCTCTGTGACACTCATATGCTTATACTGCTGCGACACACTTTATTCGAGCAAATACCCAGTATGTACCTGGCAGATACCTGGAATGCGCCGCTCCTCGCCTCTGACAAGCCCCGTTGCGTTTGCCTTCCCAGCCATGGTTCATGCCTGGCTGACGGGCGGCTGATCTGTTAAATGATAATGATTAGGATTTAATAGGCTGCAATGCTTCGCGTGTCTACCAGATGGCATAAATTCATGAATTGTAATGCAGTATATATATGTATACTGTGCAGTATTGCAGCCAGCGGGAATAAAATGCTTCAATCCCTGCTTGGAAAATACCTCAATGCACTCGGGCAGAAAACAGTCACAAACCTCAATACACCCGAGTATACCCGAATTCGTGGGACTAGCCGAGCTCGAATAAAGTGTGTCGCCAGTGTATATATGTTGTGGTTATTTTGGGGGTTCAATAGGAGCTTGTTAGGTGTCCAGTATATTAGACAAGCAGGCTGTGCTGAGAAAGCTTTGTAATGCGGCAGCCATAAGCGTATAGGGGGTTCATGTTAAAAAGGACCCGAAGCAAAAGGTGTCGCACTGTGAGCGCTCATTTGCATATCACTTCCCAGAATCCCTGGCTCCAGTGGAAGCATCCTATGTAATAGGGAAAGGCAGGGTTGTGGACCTGTCTGAGATATGTAAATGTGTCCATATAAGTGGTATTTTTGTATTTTCTGTACATTGCAGGGTCTTTGTCACTTTTTTACTCATCATAACTTATTTTTATTTTGGTTGTTAAATCGATGCAAACTTTGTGAACAATGCTGCCGGGTGAAAAGAGAATAAGCAAAGAAACTACTCAGGTTTGTAGTCCAATGTAGCATGGCTATGTTACTGTGCCATATAGTTTTGCTATAACCTACTGGTATAGACCCTATACAAAAAAACACATTGCACTTAGGGAACCCAGAAAGGTTGATATCAATAGTGTTTAACCCCTTCAATGCGGGAGCCTCCTGTCACCGCCGTGGCTACGACTACAGAGGGGCAAATCCGCCGAAATCTGTTCCATGGATTTTCGCTGATGTTACCCCCAAAATCCGTTTCACGGTGTAAAATCCGCAAACCGATTTGGGCGGTTTTCGATCAGCGTGGATTCCTCACAATCCGCCATTGGATACAACGCGTGGACGGATTCTTACAAATTATTATTAGAAGGATCTGCCAATGGGATGGCTGATTCAGCGGATTGCAAATCCGTCCACGGGTTTCCCGGAGTCCACGGAGTGTATTGGTAATAATAATTTTTTAAGAATCCACAAAACGTAAATCGCCCCTTTTTGTGATTGATTCCGCTGAAACCCGCAAACCAAAGAATCCAGCCGATCCACTGCGGATCGAAATTCGCAAAAAGAATTTGCTCGATCTCTAGCTACGACCTCTTCTGGTGCTCCCAAGCAATCCCGTGATCTCAACGTTATTTCGGTGAGATCAACAGAAGGGGAGAGTCGTCCAACTGAGAGCGCTGACCTACCCCTAGAGAAGAAGTCCAGTGCTATAATGTACAGGGCACATTAAGGCTGAGCCCATGGTGACTTCAGCTGTGCCAAGGCGCGCTGAGGCTGAGGGAAAGCGGGTGCTTTCCTTGGCCTTAGTCCGCGCGCCTTCCGGGGGCGTGTTGGGGGGCGGGCCAGTGACGTCACGGTGCTGGTTCGCCCTCATTGGGCGAACTGCTCACGTGACCGGCCCTGCGCTCCCGTGAGCGCCAAAACGGAAAAAAAAATTTAAGATCTACGCCTCGGCACGCCTCGGCACGCCTGCGGAAGCGTGCGCGAGCCCCTGCTAAAGCCGCTCTCATTGCGGCTGCAGAGGCTCGCTGACAAGCGTCAGCGCGCCTCTGCACGGGTCAGCGGATAAGAGCTGACCATGGACTTAGAGAGCACTAAAACTTTTTACTCGGAGCTCCGAACAGCATTTGGAAGCCTCTCCCTTTATCTCTAAGAACAAAAAATATTGTAAAAGAACAATTTTACTGTTAGGCTTTTAAATCACGTGCCCCGGTTGGTGGATCTACAAAGAAAGAATAGCAAAGCAGCTTTAATCTAGCTAATGTGGAATACCAAAGTAATTGCTTTTTTCCCATTGCATGGACTCAATAATTAAAAGATGAAGCTAGTTTGTAAAGAAAAACAATGCAAACCACAGACGTTCACGTTCAAAGTATAAATCCCTGATCCCGGAAACTCAGTCTTCGAGTTAAGATGTTTTGAAATGCAAATATATTGCTGAATCACTTATCACTGCCAGATACTTACCAATTTAGCTCTTTCAATAAAGAATTCAGGAACATTAGAACATGGGGTGCTTAACTCCAGTCCTCAAGCCCCCCCAACAGGTCGGGTTTTCAGGATATCCCAGCTTCAGCACCTGTGCTGAAGCAGGGACTGATTTAGCCAACTGTACTGAAGCAGCGACTGATTGAGCCACCTGTGCTGAAGCAGGGTTATCCTGAAAACCTGACCTGTTTGTGGGGGCTTGAGGACTGGAGTTGAGTACCAGTGCATTGGAATATAAATGATATCCTTCCCTCGCTACAAGCAATGCCTACTGTAAAAAGTCTCAGATGCTAAACAAAATTCAATAAATAAATGAATATATATGTACACGGCAAAAAAGAAAAGAAGCAGAAAGCACACTAAGAAGCAGTATATGGATGTGTATTAAAAATGTCCCACGACAGGACCATAAATTACATTACAATAATAAAAATGCATTACAATATAACAGAATAAAACTTACAACTAGCTTTAAAAGGTGCGAGTGGTGAACGAGAGATCCGGTAATGCAGCCGAAGGATGTACCAGGCCCGGACCCGTAGAGCTCCGTCAGCTGTGTGCTTTCCTCTCTCCTACCAATCCAACGCTCCACCAATAGCAACTCACGCTTCAGACCCTCGTGGCCTCTATGCGTTTCGCACTGCGTGCTTCATCAGGCGGACATATACGTACTGTATATGGGCATGTTCACAAATAATGTTTTCCAGCTTTTTGCCTTTTTTGGAAATTAAATATTTTTAGAGTATTGGGCTGACCAGGAGAAAGAGTGGATACAAGTGTATGGCCGGTACATGTCTGTCTCATATAAACGGAGCTACTTCCAAAACTTTCCGATTTTTTGGGGGACCATGAACCAATGGGGGAGGACAGGCGTGGCCAACTCCAGTCCTCAAGGGCCACCAACCGGTCAGGTTTGCAGGATATCCCTGCTTTAGCACAGGTGGCTCAATCAGTCCCTGCTTCAGCACAGGTGGATCAATCATCAGTCATCTGTGCTGAAGCAGGGATATCCCTAATACTTGAACTGTTGGTGGCCCTTGAGGACTGGAGTTGGCCACTCCTGATGTAGTTTAAGAAACCCTCAACGCTCTTTTATTATTGACGTAGGATATACTGTATGGATGTTTTACATATATACCTTCAGTTTGCGGAGGTTTGATTTACCATCATGACTAATTGTAAGCAGCTGGAGAAGTTTGCTCTTTTTTTTTTAAAGCAGTGTCTACCTAGTGGAAAGAAAAACATCAAAACTCCTTCTACAAGCAAAAAAAAATAACAATTTCCTATATTTTCTGGAAATTGCCCTTAATTGTTGCATTATGTGAAAACATATAAATCTGCATAAACCATTTAAACTTTTGGCTCATTTGCATACATAAAACTTAAAGATTCAGGGCTTTATTCTTTATACTCCAAAGCAGCACTCTGGATCATTTTCACCCCCAAATCCCCATAGAATTCAATAGGGTTCTGCAGCCTAAAGAGTTAATTTGTCATAGATACAACAAAGCCAATTAAGTTTGCATTGTTAAGAAAATAACTGCTTGCATTTTGTCCAACATTTGCCTCCCTGTTTAATGTTTGTATGGCACACCCATGCTCTATAACTTAATATATCTCTTTTTTTTTCTCACAAAAATAAAAATGATGCAATTAGTAAGATCTGATTAATATTTTCCAAACTGTTATTTCCTACCCCGAAACAACCATGTCAAACTTGCACAGTAGCTGTTTGCCAATAGTTATTAGGTAGAGAGAAAAAAATGTTAACTCCGAAAAAGAATGAATATAGTCACATCCCTGTGCGTCTCATCAAGGCATCCATAATGAGGCATCATACACAGTTACATAAGCAGAACAATGATAGCTCAAACTGCAAAGAGGTTATTGATTTGATCAATATGTGCTTCTTTATTATTCCAGTGTCCATGCGTTGGCTTATATAACTGTTTGTCCTTTGAAAGTGGAAACAGCAGCACAGCAGCATGCGGCCATGGGGATGATTCCTAACAGAAATATATATGGTGACCTAAGCTAGCTAGAACATTGCTGTGTAACATCAACTAAAACAGCAGTGTTTGAAAACACATCAGACGGCATTTACAACACACAAAGACATTAACATGCCCTGTGTTCCTTTCTGGTTTTTAGAGTTCCAAAGTGAAATACTCATTCAAGCTGTTGAAATATCCTGCTGCTTTAGGTCTACAGGAATGTATGCTGGTACCACCTTGATCCATCCACAGAAAGGCTACATCACCTGACCTTCTGAAGTAGTCTTAGAAACGGATTATATTATTATTATTTCTATTTGTGCTGACCTCACTTCTTTCCAAACTACACTTTAGTTTCTACCAGCCTCATTATTCCTGTAACGCCATTCATATATCTCCATCTCTCTTTCCTTCACCACTTCACCGTTGACATAAACTCCTTTCCTATCTGCGCCCTTTGACACCACTCGGCAATACACCCTAACTTACGTTCCATGACTCTACTGGCTCTTGACTCCACTTTGTGCTCCTCCCTCTCTTCTCTCTGCTCCGCTACAGACTCTGACAAAGTGGTCATGGACTACAACTCTTCTCTATTCTCCTCTCTTGATGTACATGTCCCTCTTTCTCTCTGCCATCCTCGCCTTTCTAACCCCAGACCCTGGCTAACATGCCACACACGCATGCTGCATTCCTGCACTCGCTCCTCTGAACGCCTCTGGAGGAAATCTCATTCACCTCAGGACTTTGCTGACTATTTCAAGATAAAGGTGGATTCCATTCATCGAAACATCTCATCTGTATCCTCCTCCCATCCTACACCTCTTCCTAACTCTCCTCCTGCCTTCCTTGACTCTTTTTTATCTCTGTCACAGAAGAGGACATGTGACTGCTGATCTCCTCCTCTACCTCCACCACTTGCCCGCTTGACCCATTCTCTCCCATCTCAAACCTCTTGTTTCTACTCTAATTCCTACACTCATACATATTTCCAACTCCACCCTCAGCTCTGGTACCTTCCCCACCGCTTTCAAACATGCAACAGTTATACCTTTATTCAAAAACAGTAAGCTTGACCCTGCCTGTCTCTCTAACTATCGCTCTGTCTGCCTCCTGCCTTTTGTATGTATGTATGTATGTCTTTATTTGTATAGCGCCATAAAATGTACATAGCGCTTCACAGTAGTAATACATGTCATATAAATAACAAATATAAATAACAGATCATGGGACTAAGTGCTTCAGACATACTGTAAAAGTAACATTAAGGAAGGAGTCCCTGCTCCGAGGAGCTTACAATCTAATTGGTAGGTAGGGAGAACGTACAGAGACAGTAGGAGGGAATACTAGTAAGTGCGTCTGCAGGGGGCCAAGCTTTGTGTCATGTGTCCATGATTATCCAGTGCCTCTAAACTCCTTGAACACGTTTTATTCTCTCGCTTACTCCATTTTCTTACCTCCCATTCTCTCCTAGACCCAGTACAGACCAGTTTCCGCACTGCTCATTCCACTGAAATAGCCCTCACTAAAATAACTAATTACCTCCATGCTGCCAAAGACAAAGGTCAATACACCCTTATGTTAGTTGATACTGTGGACCACCCTCTTCTCCTTCACTTTCTCCATACTTTTGGTATCCATCCCAGAGCTCTATTCTGGATTTCGTCTTATAGTACTTCTCTCATTGTACTTTCAGTTTCCTGTTTACCAACACCACCTCCTCCTCCTCTGTCTATCTCTCTGTGGGCATACATCAGGGGTCTGAATAATCGGGCAAAACCGGCACTTTAAAATGTTTCTCCTCTCTTTTAAGGCTATACACACCTCCTTACATTTCAGCTCTGATTCCTCGCTATACATCTGCCCGACTCTTGCGTTCTGCTCAAGGATGTCTTCTCTCTACCCCTTTGCATCCAAAGCCCTCTGCCACCTAAAACCTTTCTCACTGACTACCCCACACCTATGGAATTCCCTTCCTTTCAATATCCAGCTTACATTCTCTCTATCCACCTTTAAGGCACGTCTAAAAAAGCATCACTTTAATGAAACATTTGGGTAGTTCTGTTTGCTGATACGATGCATCTCATATGTATTTAGCATGACCCCTTGTAGACGAACTTACTCCTTACCATTACACCTCCCCCTACTCTCTGTAAATTCTCCCTAATTACTGTACCACTTTGATTGCAAGCTCTTCGGGGCAGGGATTACATTTTCTTACTTTTATGGCTGAAGTGTTTATTTCTATCATTTCATGTGTGTTACTGCTGCAAAGCGCTATGTACATAGATGGCACTATATAAATAAAGATATACATACCTAATAAATGAAGCATTGTGTTTTACTAGTAAAACATGTTAGAAACAGAGCAGCTCAGATAATTTTAAGTGAAGACTGAAAAGAATAAGATTGAAGAACAAGAGAAGAATAGACATTCTGAGGGAGATATTTAGATTCAATACTTTAATGCAATCAAAGCTATTTTGTACCATGCATACAGTAAGTTATTTTTCTTCATTGAACAGACTCAACCCAATGGCTAAATCTGGATCAATTGTGAACCTGACAAAGACCTATATACTTGTGTTCTTTTATTACATGATTATACATGAAAGATGCTGTTGTTGACCTAGTAACAAATCCTTTTTTTCTTTAGACTTGACATGTCCTTAGGGGATTCCAAATGATAATTTGCTCATGGAAAGCTTGGGAAATGTAAGACTTATTTTTAACCACTGAATTTACATTACGATCTAAGAAGTTGAGCTACTTTTAGAGTGGATTTCTCATTTATTGTAGCTAGTTTGGGCTTTGCAGATCTCAGATAAGAGATTATTTGAAATACGGCTTGTGAAGAAAATATTCAAAGGAAATGTTGCTGGCAGTATGATGCTTCATAAGCTTTTCTAGCAGTAAATGAGAAAAGCTTAAATATTTGCCATTTAAATGTAATTGGAATTGTTTGCTGAATGGATCAGACTTAATTATTGATGATAATATCTCTTTTTTAGTAATTATTTTTAACCCACTTATCAAAAAACATGCATCCATCAACTTAGTTCTGATTTTATATATATAGTGTTATTTATTTCCCTGTTTTTTTATCCATATCTCATCTAATGCAGACCCTTGGTTATTGGTCTTCCTGTTGAATCCATGTGGGCAGAGACTGGACATGTCTATAAAAATCTCCTTATGGTGTATTGAAACCTCTGTTAGGAGATTATTGTGGGCAGGCTTACAAATAATACCTACTGTTTTTTTTTTTAATCAATCAGAAGATTAGTGGCGTTGAAAAAGAACCTCTAGGAACGCAACATTTGGGTTTCACAGAATGCCAGATGCAATGAAGTTGCAGACTCATAGCTAACTTCTATCATTGTAGCAAAACCCAACCACACACTTTATACGTTCGACATCTTTCAGCCTAAGCCGCCTGGACCCAGGTCCAACATTGATCTGGTCCTGAGGCTGCTCCTCAGATATAAGAAACACCTGCTGCCTTACTGCTTTTTCCAAGTGGAAAATATCCACTCCCCTGTGCATGAAACTAACACAAACTGACTAGTGAATGGAGCAGCCAGCTCACCAAACACAAGCCTGCACATCTGACTCAGGAGATGTAGCATAGCCTGTGAGAAGATAGATGAACTATTTTTTGCAATCCGCAGGGAATGTCATTAGGCCACATTCACTCAAGCCAAGAACCTCTACTATATCCTGATATGTGAAACCTAATACAGTCTTTTCAACATCAGTTCTCTTTCACTTTAACCATTCCAAGGGTAAAGCATTGATTTTCAATCGGGGTTTCTAATTCCCCTCCAGTGACATAAAATCCAACATTGATGCGGTCTTCCAGAATTTGACCACATAAGAGATATAGGACAGCAGTGCTTAACTCCAGCCCTCAAGCCCCTCCAACAGGTCAGGTTGTCAGGATATCCCTGCTTCAGCACAGGAGGCTTAGGCTAAGGCCCCGCTCCCAGAGTCAGCGAGCCCGCACTGCAGACAGGCGGGGCACTAACATACACAGACCGCGATATACGGTCTGTAGAGAGCGGGAGCCGGAGTGGGAGGCTTGAGCGGGAGGGGGGGCGTGGCTTGAGCGGAGGGACCCGCTACTCTCCCCCCCCCCTCCCTCCACGGCTCGGGCTGCTGATTGAAGGTAAGCAACACACACTCATACACACAGACAGGCACAGGCACATACACACAGACAGGCACACACACACGCAGGCACTCATACACACACACACACACACACAGACAGAGGCAGGCACTCACGCACTCAGGCACACACAGACAGGCACGCATGCACTCAGACACACACACAGACAGGCACTCATGCTGCTTTCACTCCACACTCCTCCCCGCTCCCCGAAGCCTCTCCTCCTCCTGAAGCCTCCCCTCCCCATTGGCTCACAGCCACACCACGTGACGCGTCAACGCTAGGGATCACCATTCTCTTGTATCCCATAGCGGCTGACGCGCCACAGCGTGTTGTAAGCTGTGCAGCCAGGAGGGACCGGGACCGGCTCCGCAGGATTCCCCTGCTGGTGGGGAACTCGCGTGTGGCCGCCCGCGCCACCGAGCGCAGCGGGACCGAAGCCTTAATCAGTCCCTGCTTCAGCACGGGTGTCTCAATCTTTGACTGAATCTGGTATATCCTGAAACCCTGAGCTGTTGGGGGGGAGAAGGTCTTGAGGACAGGAGTTGAGCACCCTGATCTATGGCAATAAACTCATACAGTGGTATTCCCCCCTGTCAAAGCTGCAGATGGTCTGTGCTGTGTTTCATTAGGTGTACTTCTGGGCACGCTGCCATGTGTGCTTGCTGACTTCATCCCACTACTGCTAAAGGCCAAATAATCATAATCATTCTGAGTTCATCGCACAATACATGTCCCCGAGGAATGCTATTCAAATTGAATCAGTCATACTAACAATGATTTTATGATTATATAATAAAGAGGATAAAGGGAATACTCTATTTGGAAAAGGCATGATTAGTAAAAGCTGTCCACACCAAGCATGTTTGTACGGTAAGAACAATGAGTACATGAGTCATATATTACTTGGAGGTAAAAAAAAAACAGCGTGCCCCTAATTGGCTTCTTAATAGCATTATAAACATCTCTTTGTGCGGTGAGATTGAAACATCTCCACGCATCAATTAAAACACAGAATTGTAAGTATCTAGGTTGGATGGGCGGGCGAAAAAAAATACAAATGAGCGAGCCTGGATTCTTGGAATCTGCCCCCCACCCCCCTATAGACATAATAACCAGACCTCCCTCCTACTGTCTCCGTACGTTCTCCCTACCTTACAATTAGACTGTAAGCTCCTCGGGGCAGGGACTCCTCTTCCTTAATGTTACTTTTATGTCTAAAGCACTTATTCCCATGATCTGTTATTTATATGATCTGTTATTTATTTGATTACCACATGTATTACTACTGTGAAGCGCTATGTACATTAATGGCACTATATAAATAAAGACATACAGTACAATACAATAATAACACAAGAAACAAAAATATATCCATTTATAGTAGTAGGTTGGCATAGAGAAGGAGATGACCAGTCTCTACTACATGTATGTATGTATAGTGTGTATGTATATATAGTATGTATGTATAGTATGTATGTACAGTATATGTGTTAGCCATCACAGGAACTTATGAAAAAGTTTATTACAGCATCAAAAACTTTTCATTTTGCATATGTTGCCGTGAGTGTCCGATTTCATCTAATTTGCTGTGTAGCTTCAGTGCACCCAGGTACATTAGTCCCAGGCTACATGGGCACCACCTTGAGAAAGGTCCCACTGGGCGACCGAAACGTTGGTTTATGTGTCTTTTTCAATACAAAAACTTGTGATCAAACTTACCAGAGTGCTTTCTCCTGATCTCGTGCTTCAAACGGTATCGTATGGTTTATTATTGCTTTATGGGACAAGCACCCAATTTTTTTCTACTTGCAAGTGGAGTGCCGGCTGCTTCTGTGGATTATATATATATATATATATATATATATATATATATATATATATATATATATATATACAGACAAAAAAAGACTGCGCCCTTCAGGTGCTATACTAACACTTGATATCTAATGTAATGAATGACTATTTTGACGCTAGCAGTTAAAAGGTTGCAGTAAGATATGTAATATATTATGATGACTGATAACATACACACTAGTATACTTATAAATATATAAAAAAATATAGAATTACATATATGCAAAAATAGCTAGATGTTATAAGCTACTAACTACCATGCTAAACCAAATGAGAGAAAAATGAAAAAAAATATATAGTTATGTTGCGACCAATAAATACCAACAATTAAAAAAATATGTGTCATACATGAAAATACCCCATAATAGGAAAAAATAAAAAATGATGAAAAAAATAAAAATGAAAAAATGAAAAAAGGGTCCATGGATTAGGATCTGGCTGCTCTCTGCAGGAACCAACGACCTCCCAGAAACCTGTGAACAACAAGAAAAGAAAGCGCCCGATCCCAGTGCAACATGAAAAAATGCACTTTTAATAAAAAATAAAAAATGGTAGGTCCAACAAATTTAAACTCACAAACGGATAAAAGGTAAAAGCATGTAATGAGTATACTCACTCGCCAACCGCACGATAATGTCGCTCCACTTGCACGCCACTTGCTCCTTCTGTGCAGTCCCAGCTTCTTTGAGCCGCCGTCCAGCAGAGGTACAGGAACTGCACAGCCTCTCACGATGTGACCCGGAAGTCCAGCACCCTCATGGCAGCACCCGGATGGGCGGTAATATGAAGAAACCCCGCGAAGGCGGATGTGTATACACCGGCAGCAAGAAAAATGTCCTCAGAGCGTCCGTTGGATAATGGCAATGAATGGTGAGTATATTCAACCTCAATAGCTTAAAAACTCCTCCCTACGCGTTTCATCACTCTCACGGTGATTTCATCTGAGGACATTTTTCTTGGTGCCGGTACACACATCCGCCTTCGCGGGGTTTCTTCATATTACCGCCCATCCGGATGCTGCTGTGAGGGGGGTGGACTTCCGGGTCACATCGTGAGAGGCTGTGCAGTTCCTGTACCTCTGCTGGACGGCGGCTCAAAGAAGCTGGGACTGCACAGAAGGAGCAAGTGGCGTGCAAGTGGAGCGACATCATCGTGCGGATGGCGAATGAGTATACTCATTACATGCTTTTACCTTTTATCCGTTTGTGAGTTTAAATTTGTTGGACCTACCATTTTTTATTTTTTATTAAAAGTGTATTTTTTCATGTTGCACTAGGATCGGGCGCTTTCTTTTCTTGTTGATCATATATATATATATATAGGGAAGGGGAGGGAAGGGGAGAGAAGGGGAGAGAAGGGGAGAGACCTGTGAACACACCTGGGGTATAATATAATTTGACTTGAATTCACTTTTTTTTTCACGTGTCTCAGTTCTGTTCAATCATAGGTAACTCTCCACGTTGATTATGAGTGACTACTTGGTGGAATATAACTAAATGATCCTCTACTAAATATGACTTTCATCCCCACCCCCCCCCTCCATGTCAGCAAAAGCCCCAATCTAGGGTCTGTGTGAAAAATGTTTTGGATACATTTTTGGCAAAACTGCACATTTTTTTTACAAAAAAAATGTCACATTTGTGCTAATTTTTTTCTTCGTTTTTTTTAATTATTACAACTTTTGCAGAAAAATGTGAAACAGCCTAATTACTAGTACTATTGACGACATCTTTGCTGTCTATATAGAGCATATGGTTTCTTATTATCGTTTAATTGTAAAACATCAACATATTCCACAGCGCAGTATGACATTTAGTGGTATTTTTTGCATATCCCATATTTTTATATTTATAAAAAAAAAATGTTTGCTTACCTACAACACTGATAGCTTGCCAGTTTTCTGTTCACTGGTGTTTTTTTACTATGGAGAATATTCCGTTTTTTTTTTCCTGTCCTCTTGTCGTTTTTGTGATGGGCAGACCATGCCCGTCCTGCTGGCACGGCCCTCGAGATCTTCAGATTGGGTTTTCGCCTTTAAATAAAGACTCCCAATGGCATAGAAGTTATTTCAAATCCATTTATCAGCAACGGCGACTAAGCTTAATGGAAGGTTTTGTGCAGAGTAGATATCTCTTACACAATGTAGGAGATAACTAACAAAGCAGGGATCACAGAAAAGAATTATAGTGTAATGTGTGTGTGTGTGTGTTTATAATATTCAGTAGCATGAAGGTATAATCTTAAATTTGACTTGTTTGCCTGTCATAAGAAGAAAAACCTGAACAAAACCCATTGATGCTATTTAACTATTTTCTCAAATGAGAAAATGTCAGCATATCTCCTTAAATCAAATGAAGACATTTCCTAGAATATTTTAGTACTGACAGCACCATTAAGAATATTTGACACATAAAACTGATTACTTATCACACCTGCCTCATACCCAATACTGTGTGACTGTTGGGTACCACTTAAAAAAAGCAGTAAATGGGTTGACATCCTTAAATGACCTTATCATATGTTATCTAGTCCAAAGATTGAGTATGGCGGGCACTCGCCTACTATAATAATTCAACATTTTAGAAAGGTGCTGTTACAGGTAGGATGATGACCCTTGTTCCCATCCAGAATTAATCACATTCGGTGCCGCTTTTCTGTATATACTGTACATCACTCTGCATAATAAATCATTTTTCTTTATTCAAATTGTCAGCAGTTTCTGCCAATATTTCCTTTTTTTTTTTACATGCTGCAGCCCCCTCGTTTTTGATATATTATCTAGTCCCCATATGCTGCGTTTTTGTTGGTGGGTCATTAAGGCAAAAGATAGAAATGTTTATCATACCTTTATTTCTGGAGAGCACTTGGCAATTTAAGTGCAGAGAAGCAAACCATTGGGCATAATTGAATAATAGTATTGGTCTTTATACAGTAGGTTTAATTCAGTGGGGCAGGAAAGGAATTGCAATCAGAATTCCTTTGTGAAATAAACGGATGACATTACTTTAACACCGGTGTCCACCATCCTCTTTCAAATAAGGATATATACAACACTAAATAAAAGCTGCAGGTCTTTTGTAAGACTTGTTGTGTATGTAGTTGGAAGAGTAGACATTTTGGAGTATGAAACGATGCTAAACGCATAATGTGTAACTTGTGACTCATACTAGATCAGATGTACTTTTAATCTATGTTGTCCTTCTTGCTACATTGAATAATATAAGGACTGAATGTCTTGGGGGGAAAGAAGGAGTTAGGGAAGGATTACATTGCCACATACATGATAATAGATTAGTTTTATGTACAGGCGTTTATCCTGTCATCTCATCCACATTTGTGGTACCAACTCTAACTAAACATGTAGTTTAATAATTGAGTATACTGTACTGCAGGAGTGGCCAACTTCAGTTTTTCAGGGCCACCAACAGGTCAGGTTTTAATGATATCCCTGCTTGAGCACAGATTGTGCCGTCTTTGACTGAGCCACCTGTGCTGAAGCAAGGATATCCTTGAAACCTGATCTGTTGGTGGCTCTTGAGGACCAGAGTTAGCCACTCCTGGTGTGCAATATATTTAGCATCATATCCAGTATGTTCTAAGAAGCAACCAATACCACAGCAGGATGTCTTGATTTGACAAATGCACCATAAGTGACAGGTTCCCAGAGGATTGATGCTATTCTGTCTTTAAGACTCCACTTTCCCCGAACACACAAGATATACGTACTGAATATCCTGGCATGAATCCAACAATAACTCCGTCTGTGAGTCAAAGAAATGGGATAGGATTAGGAGGGATGTTTTGACTAAACAAAGTTTCTGAATGTCTCCCAGCAATATCATCCTGGATGGCCTTCCGCCGACTTAAACTTAACATGGCAAAAACAGAGCTCCTCATACTTCATCCCAAACCTGGCCCTACTACCGTACTTACTGCCCCACACCTCTGGAATGCCCTTCCTATCAATAACCAACTAGCACCCTTTATATCCACCTTTAAGATCCATCTTAAGACACACTTGCTTAAAGAAGCATATAAGTAGCTCCGTGGCTAATACTTTACACGATACATAAAGCTTGGCCCCCTGGAGACGCACTTACCTGAGTGCCCTCCCACTGTCTCTGCACGTTCTTCCTACCAATTTGATTGTGAGCTCTTAGGAGCAGGGACTCCTCTTCCTATATGTTACTTTTATGTCCGAAGCACTTATTCCCACTATCTGTTATTTGTAATTATTTGTTATTTATATGATTTGTCATGTGTATTACTACTGTGAAGCGCTATGTACATTAATGGCGCTACATAAAAAAAGACATATATACAGTACATACAACAAAGATTGACCAATGGACATATGTCATTTTTCAGCCTTATCAACAATGTTACGTTGTATAATTGCTAATCTATCAATGCAGAATTTAGATTTGTTTTTTTCTGTTTTAATACATTCAACTATCAAATCTTATTCAACGGCTTCCAAGTGAGTGATGTTATTTCCCACAATATTTGTGCACAGTGTATTTCGATTTTGTCCCCTCCCCAACATGCTAATATCTATTAATGACAGGCAGTGGTACAGCTGTACATTTATTCATTAATCGCCCTCTGCTGACATCGGGAATCATCTAATATAACGGCAAAAAAAACTCTTCCAGAGGCTAAAGTGATTCAGCTGACAAACGGGCAATTACTCCTACAGACTCTTCATGCCTGTCTTTAAATAAAACATTTGTTAAACCATTCGACGGCTTACCTTGTGTCACCTGCAGCAAGATTACTGTTACATTATATTCCATGGGCTACTTTCAATTCATTATGTTTTGTAGAATGCAAATGCCGGTGGAAAGAAGGCATTTTGGAGCGACCTTTTTTTTATTTTTCCTAATGACCAAACCAAAAGATGCATCTTTCTGAAGACTACGTGAATAGTTTGTGGAAAGACGAGGAATCTCTTTATGTTAATGACCAGCTAGAAAAAGTTATGACTATATTGACATATGTGGAAAGTGGCTGAAGCGCTCAAACGCAGGTACAATAAATAAAATAAGCCAAACCACTAAACCAAGGTACTAATAAGAATAATATAGTACTTAATGTGCAATAGTATGGGTACTATCCTCCTGAAGACAGGTGGTAGATGGTACAAGCCCACTCACCCTCAGTCTTATCGGCAGGTTCCCCTGAAAATAAGCAATACTCACATCCTGGTGGTAGGTAGGCAAGCTGTGCAGCTACAATTATGCAATAACTTTTTGAAAAAGAACGCTGTGACGTTCGAAACGCGTTGGATGGGTCTCTTGTCACATTAAAGTGCCCTTTTAATCATTTTTTCGTTTTGGGTCCTTCCTGCTCCGTTTTTGCTGGTGCGCTTTTTGGTCTCCCTTTTCCTATATTGACATATGGGATAATGATATCCATAGCTAAGAAAGGTGTGTATTGCAAATCATCTCTTGTTGTAGATACATTATTTTGTTTTTCAAAAGGTATTCCGATACAGATGGCAAGTGTAAAAAGAATATTCATCCGGCGCTCTAATTGTGTAAGTGATCTAAAATACTCAAACTATGTGTGGAGAAGTGAATACGTCAGTGAAAAAATTTAAATGGTGATAACACGTAAACATATTCAGTGAAAAATCATACATATATATATAAAATGAAAAAATGTATGGCAGGTTACCTACAAACAGAGGGGAGTCTGTCTGGAGTCCTGAATGTTAAACCCACCAGGATGAAAAGGGTGCCTAGAAGGTACACCTAATAAAATGCAATATAAAGAAACTTTGTCACAAGGAAAACATTAATTTGGTAAATAAAGGTTGTTCTATTATTGTGAACATATAAAAGAGAGAAAATGCATTCAGGTCAGCAGAAAAAAATGCTGCAGTTTCTTGTCTGATCATCTAAATCATTATATTACCTTACCAATGCTGGCAAAATGCACCACACGAATACTTAAACCATTGATTGATTGCTGTAATGTGCCTGTAATCCTATACCCAACCACCATTAAGGCAAAAGATGCAAAAATGATATATTGGTCTGTCAGTGAGATGCTGAGTAATTTATATTATTGTTCTTTTCCTAAAGAGAAAACATATCCTATATTAAACACTGACAGTTTTTTTTTTGCCATGCAAACAGAATACCAGCATCAGCAACATTGGATACTAATCTAAAACTCTTCAAACTACTGGTACATTAGTCTTTAAACTAAGATTAAAAATGTGTCCAAGAGTTTATCTTCTTTAAGCAATACATATTTCATAGAATGACAACATTTAAAGCAAGTTTCAGGTTGCCGTATTTACAAATGAACCATAAAAAAACCTATTTACAATGCAAGGTTTCTCCAGGGTCGAGTGTAAATTGGTTTCTCATTTTGCAACGGCAACGAGATGTGAGATCGCAGCATTCTGGAAACAGCTAGGACCCCCATCTATACCCCAAATCAGAAATGGAATTTGGTATGTGTGCCAGATGGAGAAATTAACGAGTTTGGTTAATGACTCTGGCGTTAAATTCCAAAAAGTCTGGATGCCTCGACTGACACAGACGGATGTCCTGGGGATAAATAATGCCACGATCCTGCTTTGATAGTAGGGAAATGCGCTCTCCCTTGAAGGACGGATGGGAGAAAGAGAGGTCCTGAAGCAGACACGGTTAGACCTAGTAAGAGGGAGCCTGTCCCGCGGAGGAGGCCTCCCCCTGGCTGGACGGGAGAGAGTAGCGACACTTCATTAAATATATTAACTAAGAGAAAAGGATGAGTTCCCACCCCCCCCCCCCCCACTCCCATACCCTCCTTTCACCCCTTTAAATAAATTTATGGTGACTTAGGTTGTTGTGTTAATTGGACAAGAAGTAGTTTCTGGCTGAAGGGTCATGAATACATGTTAACAACATCCTTTTGTCAACTATGTTTTGCCTTCTGTTTGTTTCCAGTTATCAAAACTAATAACATTTAAGTTACAAAAAAAACTACTTACAAAATATTTATAGTATTTATTTTATTTTTTAAAGGTGTCATTCACGCATATGTAACTCCTTTAACATATCACTACCATCAGCTCATGTTGGTGTTATGGTAATGCTTACTCTTGACCTTAAAGGTGTGTGCATCCAGCTGAGCTGAAGGGCTAGAATACAAATAAGGGGCCTGTTTAGCTCCCTGTACTGAATTGCTCTGTATTCTGTTCTTGTCCACGTTGGGATGTACAGCAATTAAAGCAATATTGCATTTACAGGTAAGAGGAGCCAAGGTGCCCATTCAGGGCTGGCTAACGACAGTGCAGATGTACAACAAACTCATTGTGCAGGTGCTTAACCACTAAAAATAAGACCCTGATTTAGGGCCCGATTCCCAAGAACTCTACTAATTCTGCGCTCATAACACTCTGTGATCAAAATCCATAACAGGTGTTATGTTCTCTGAGTTTAACACGAATCCACAAAGTTAATTATATGCAAAAACAACAGCCATTAGTGATCTCATTAGCATAGGCATGTTTAGTAAGCACTGCCTCGCGTTAGCGTAACATGACTTGCGTTACACTTGTCTTACCTAAAGGTGGCGCTACATCCATCCAGACTCTGAATTATGGAGGAGAGGGCGCTTGCGCCACATTTAGGTATGACCTAACTAACGCATGGTTAAATCACTGCTTTCACTATAACGGAGCCCAGTGGATATGCGTTGTGAGAAGGAACACATCTTTTGCATACGATTAGCCCTAATGTCCATTGCAGTTAAAGCAAGGCTCCTTACGGCTGAAAACAAGGTAAAAAAAACAAAGGCGTCTCACAGAAAACACGGTGAAGGAAGCGCGGGATTCTGCTGCGATTCAGGACTACACGAGACACTCTGAGTTTTGAGCACTATATCTTACTCCTTTGAGTCACTGAAGGGCCAGTGTGTGACCGCAGTGGAGTGTCTTTTGGGTGTTGGTTGGCTGGGATCGGCACCAGGGAACGCACCTCACATTGGGCTCTCCGATTGCCTTCCCTTCTATCCTTACCTGTGGGATCCGATTTGTCCACACCTACATGGGCTCCATTTCCACGTACTATATACACAGCACTCAGAATTCCCTTATATGATTCCCGTGAATTTATAAAAACTTTGATATATTACATACACTGTATGTTATTTCACCTCTCCTAGTTTTTGTAGCACCGAATATGGGATAGGTTCCCATACTTCATTGCTTACGGCTGAAACCCGCACTTAACACTGCGTTAGTGAGCTTTGAAGATAACCTGTTAGCGCATAACAAGGTGTTAACATAAGTTATTGCCTCGGTAAGTCAATAACGAAGCTCTGTGGCTCTGGGCCTTAGAGTTGTTTGAAAAACCTGGTTTTGGCAGAAGGGCCCTACAGAGAAAAAAGGCCAATCGAAATGTGTGTGCCTGCAACATAAGCCTTCGCGACAAAGGAAGACTTCATGCTTCAATAGCCAAATTACTTGCCAAGGCAACAACTGGCAATGGCATTTTAGAAATAGGGATTAGACTTACAAAAAGGAGGCACGTTCATTGTTATTGGCTGAAAGCTTAAGAACATACTGTAACAGTGCATTGAAGGCATAATGTAAATTTAAACTTCTTAGGCTACGGCCCGGGTGTCGGCGCTACACGCGCACCTGCCAGGCTGGCGGCGCGAGCAGCTCTGTTCCCCGGTCTGTGCAGAGCTGCAAAGGGAAAGGTAGGGGTGATGGGGGCATGGCAGGGGGGGGCGCGGCCATGACATCACCCGGCAGGTTCTCCCTCATTGGATGGACCGCCGGGGGTGTGGCCAGCGCTCCGTTGCAAGTCCTGAAAACAATTTTCCTGCCTTCAGAAAAATCTTGCAGCGCGGCGGCCTAGGTAGGTAGTGAGCCCGGCCCTATTGAGGGGCGGTTTTTGTCCCTGAAGCGCATGCCATAGCGTGCGCTGCAGCATGCAGCTGGGGACCTAGCTTTAGACACTTAACCCTCTCCATGCCATAATGATGTTAATTATCTGAAAAATTAGTTAATTATACATCATAAAAAATGCCACCCAGAGGCACTTATGATGTACGCTGTGCATCAACGCCTTTTGTTAATTTTCTAGGGGCTGTCAGTGATTGGGTGTACTGATCATGGATTAAACTGAAGGGGTGGGGGGAGACCCTCTACTTCCCCTTCACTTCTGCTCCAGCAGCTGGAACCTGAATTGGATCACTCCGAAGAGCGGGCACATGATCCAGTAGACACGGAGGGTCCATGTCCACGGAAGTGGCAAGACCCGCTGGCACTCAAGAGGTTTTAAGAGTTTCACAAACGGTGCCATTATAAAAGAAATGAATGAATATATAAATATGGATTAGGGAAGATGTTAACATTATCATTATTTGAGAAAGCAAACAATATGATGTTGCTATGCTAAGAGTTTTCTCCCCCTAAAATGAATGTGCATCTGTATTTTGAGACTCAACAAAATGTGTCAATTAGGTTCTAAAAACTCAAAGGCACACAAAGTGATGGACTCATTTTTACAATGTTTTCTTTTTTTATTAGGTCCTTCTAAATGAGGGCCCCGGGAATATTACACCTTTCTCCATAAACGTTTCAGGTACGGGCTGTAACTCAGTGTGGGTATAGTTGTCTAGCTGGGATAATGAGTTACTGTGAGGAAGGACTCACAATGCAATCTGAATTTGCAAGAGCTCATTTTTATCTCTTGTCTTTCAGCAATGAGTCGACGTTTCTAAGGACCCTTTCATAAAATCAGTAAATCTACACAACTGCCTATAAATATTTATAGCTTCCTATAAATAGTGCATGGTTAGCATCTTAACTAAGAACTTATTGCCTATAACTTGCTCAGCATACATTCTTGTTTAGGTGTGGAACAATGATTGTATTATTTGTCTCTCTAGTTCCACCATGTTTATTTCAGACAGAGGGGTATTAGCAGTGGAGTGTGTAGTGGCAGTAGAAATATATTTAAAATGCCCCTGTAGGTTTCTGTTGTGTTGGGTGGCACAGGATGTTTGTCTGTGCTGACCCCTTCTTGACTGTGTTCTTGTGGTATTGGGTCCATGTTCAGGGTGCCCATCTGTTCATGAGCCATCTGAAACATTGAATATTCCGGGTCAGATTCCACTAATATCTCGGCAAATATAGACACAAAATGAGGAGGTGTGATGTGTGTGTGTGTATATACAGTATATATATATTGTGATACCATCACTGTCCTTTAGGGGCTGGAACAGTGCAGTAAGTGTAAATGCAACTATAGTCCCAGCACTCACTGACTATTTGAAAAAAGCAAAACTGATGGGATGTCAAAAGCAAAAAGTGATTTAATGTAAGCACAAGGTAACTCCCAGTTGGAGTGATGACGACACAAGCGGGTATAATGGGACCCTACTAATACAGTGGAAAGGGTAATAATACACAGGGTCAGGAAGTGGGGTAAACAAAACCATCAAAGTGGGGAGAGGGGGGGGGGAAACAAGTAATAGGGGGTGTTGGTGTGGGTTTACAAGGGGGACAATGACCGTTTCGGGGAGAACCCCTTCCTCAGGCCCGATCCCTCAGATCTATGCAGACCATAAGGTACTTCCCTTGACCCTATCCCCAACCACCGGAGCAGCACACAGTAATCAAACACACCAATGTATCACACTACCTCCCAATTGGCAAAGTCCAGAGTACACAGGAGTAGAAAAATGAAAATGAGAAGGGATCAAACCGTAAGGTTTACTGGAACTTAGTCTCTCTCTCCCACCACTCCTGCACACGTGTGTATTATAGGGCAGTAAGTGTGATTTCCAGTCCACAGAGAGTTAATGCCTCAAAGAGAAGCCAGCAGCAGCTGCTAACTAATGGAGTTGATCAGCCTGGTCTGAATAGTCAGGAAGTGACTACAGAGGCTGCAATGCTGCCAGAGAGACACTGCTAAAAGTGACACAGAGAGAGAGTTTTCCCCAGAGAAGGGTAGAGGGGTAGAAGTGCTCCCCAGCTGCAGAAGCTGGTACAGAGGACCTACAGAGGAGTTTCTCTGGGCTCAACATGGGGCTGAGTTCCCCTAGGAAGAAAGGAGGAGAGACCGTGATGAAGCAGCGACATCTGCTCCAAAGGACTGACAGATAAGTAAAAAACACTTTATTGTTATATGCAGAGACTGTGCTACATTGGGGCATATGCCTGGGCATGTTTTGGCTCGGAAACCAGCTTAGATGGCCATCCAGTTAGCAAGGGCTAAAGCCAAGTTGAGTTAGTTTTCCCTAAAGGGAATAGGTGTTATTTTTGTGTTGTTTTAATTTAAAGGGACGGTGGGTCTGTTAGCATATGATTTAATCCCTGTAAAAAAAAAAACATGTAAGAGAGACAGTGTTTCCTGCCTTTATCTGGGACTAAAAGAAGCTACAATCTGGTGTGGTCATCAATATATATATATATATATATATATATATATATATATATATATATAGGCTATACGATACCGTGTGAGCAGATATCAGAGGCAGCACTCCAGAAGATAGTCAAAAAAATGGTATTTAATGTGACATATAAACCAACGTTTCGGTCCTCCACACGGGACCTTTCTCAAGGTGATGAACGGATTAGCACCCACCTATATCTACCTGACGGAGTGCCTTGTTCTCATTTATTCACTATATATATATATATATATATATATATATATATATTATATATATATATATATATATATATATATATATATATATATATATATATACTGTATATATATATATACTGTATATTGTGACATAGTCCAAAGATGTTAGGCAGCTTTCTGCCCCGTTTTAGGTCAGAAAGTGCAGGAATAGTTAAAAATGATCCATTCCACAGCTTCACATTAACTCAGGCTGGTGGATGGAAAATCCAGACCACAGATTACAATGGGTCTAGTTCTCCCTCACCTGCTCTCCTAATCACATGCACAGGTATTTAGAGCAGAGAGGTTTGCATTTCAGTCTCTCTCCTTAGAGCCTGGGGGCTGGGGGTGTCGCTGCTCCCCGGAATCCAGTTTTGGGGTGGACGGCCCCTCCAAGTATCACATTACCAGATGATTTGCCTGGACACTTGGGACCGAGTTCCCACCACGAACAGATAAGACAAACAAATATGTATTGCTGTTTCTAAAAGACTATGCTGTATCTAGTGACCCTAAATGAGAGGGCATTGTTTTAAGCTGGGGAACCAGGTTAGTTGGCCCAGCAGCAGTTAGAGGCTGATTATGATGTGTAGTTAGATCCCTGAAAGGGATAGGATTTTGTTTATATAATTTGGTTTCTTGTTACTTGAAATAACAGTGTGGGAAATATTATGACACTGATATAAGTGAACCGCTGAATGAAAATGTCTGAGTGCCTCTAACCTACACATGTTAAAGCTGCAGTACCTTACTTGGATGAACATAAAGCAGGCAGAAGCCTGAGTTAAGCAACGTAATACTTTGCATGTTCCTGTTTGTTGTATAATTAACCCTAGAAGACTGTGTCGGGAAGAACCCAGACAGACGTCAGCGCTACAAAAGAGGGGCGTTTTTCACAATATATATATATATATATATATATATATATATACACCTTCCTCAGAGGAGGGACACTTTTCCCCAAGGACGGGAGCTCCGCATGAGTGGGAAGTCCTCCTCCTGTCCTTGCTGCATCTTTGGCAAAATCAGCTAGCTTTTCTTTCAGCAGCCGCCTGTATAATTGTGCCATGTTGTCTTGAGTTCTTCCACAGTGCGCTGGGTTGGAGCTGTAACACTGACCTCTCTGCCGGCAGCATTCCGTTTTGGGGTTTTATCTACCCATGAGGTTCTCCTGGAGGCCTTTCCAAAGAGCTTGTCTTCATGCTCCAGAATGTACTAAGTGAGCAGTGTGACCTCCTCTCTGTTAAAATTGTGCTTTCTTTCCCTCTCAGAGCCTGGCTGCTTGTTTCCTCCATCATGATGCTGCTTGCTTCTGCTATGCATAGTTGTTGCACACTGAAGGGCGGCAAGTAAACGTAGAATTTTATTGGGTGTCACCCGTTTCCTAAAGCGCTAAAGTAACGCTGACATCAGTATTTTGTACAAATGCAATGTTTGCGCACAATAAGACACATGATTGTGCACAATGTAAAATTCACGCACGGCCAATGGCACTGATCTAAGACCTCGATTATAATGTTTTACTGTGTGCAGTTATTTTCAAATTTGTTGGGAATTACTCTCATAGGGGTCTGCTTTCTGAAATAGCGATGGCTCACCGCTATCTATTTTTGTGACTATGGGCTCTATGCAGTAAGCGCCGATAAGGCTTTTTTCGGCTTTTTTTGCCCTCCCGATTCAGTAAGTGCCGATAAGTGGGAATTATCAGCAACTTTTCCTCCCGATAAAAAATTATCGGGAGCCGGCTGCCGATAAGCCACTTATCGGCACTTTTTGAACCCGGCTGAATTCAGGTAGCCCCGATCAGCTCTTCGGTGCTGATCGGCACCCCAGATTGGAGAGTTTATCGGGAATCCAGCCCGCCAACTAAAGTTGGCAAGTTGGTGGAGGAGAAGCATCGGCAAGGGCGACACTTAGAAAAAAGCAGGCCTTTTTCCTGCCTGTGATTGATGCCGGGGGTCTCCGGAGCTGATACCCGCACCGGAGACCCCCAGCATGCATCCGAGGCAGGAAAAAGGCATGTACAGCCCACTTCATTACCTTAGCGGCTAACCGCTAAGGCAATGAAGGGGTTAACCCACCGTGCTGGGGGGGGGGGGTTCCCCAACGGTATGTGGCTAGGCCTCCCTTGTGGGTAGTGGGTGAGGGTGGTTAGGCCTCACGGGTGGGGGGTTAGTGGGGGAGGGTATGTAGGCGTCCCGAGTGGTGGGTGAGGGTGGGTTAACCCCTTAATGACTGTAGCGGTTAATAAGCGCTATGGTGATTAAGGAGTTAGGGGACATTACTTTGGATGTTTTCATTCTTGTGTCTGTTTTGCAGCAGCGGAGGGGGCCATGGCCAGGATGAAGAGGAGGATTGCCTTCATCTTGGCAGCCGGACATGAGTGGTGAGAACTATATGTATTTAATGTATTTATTGTTGTTTATGTATTTTAAATACAAAGGGGGTGTATGTTGTTTATTGTTATGTTTATTGGGGGCAAATGTCCCCAATAAACATGCTATTCTGCCTTAACCCCTCATTGCCTTAGCGGCTATCCGCTATGGTAAAGAAGCAGCATTTATGTATTTTTAATAATATTGTGCGGGAGCAGGGGGTCCCCTGAGCTGAACCGCATTAATTTGTGGCTCAGAGACCCCCTGCTTCCCGAGTTACAGGCCCCAGTTTGGGGCACCGGTGCCAGTGTCGCCACCATATTTATAGCGGGCACGTCGAGTATGGGATGCTATAAAGATGGTGGCGACACTGCCACCCGATGACACATACCGGGGCCTGTAACTCAGGAAGCAGGGGGTCCCTGGTCCACAAAGCAACGCGATTCAGCTCAGGGGACCCCCTGCTTACAGTACACTATTATTAAAAATACATTCATGCTGCTTCGCTACCATAGCACATAGCTGCAAAGGTAAGGAACGAGTCTTTATTGATATGTGTGTTTTACTCATAGTGTAGATGTGCAGAGGGTCTCCGGAGTTGAACCGCTTTGGTTTTAGGTCTGGGGACCCCCTGCTTCCCGAGATACAGGCCCCTTTATGGGGTGCCGGTATCCCTCTGCTTTGTTTACATGCCGCGGTCACGTGATCGGGACCTTTAAATGCAGAGGGATACCGGCACCTCATAAAGGGGCCTGTATCTCGGGAAGCAGGGGGTCCCCAGACCTGAAACCAATGCAGTTCAGCTCCGGAGACCCCCTGCACATGTACACTATCAGTAAAAGTTGTTTATAAATACTTTATTTTTTGCCGATGTTTGCGCTGAGAGAGCAGCTTGTCTCTCTCTGCTGCAAACATGTATCGCAGAAAAGGCCTATCAGAAGGCTTATCGGGAGCCAGGCTGTATCGGAACAGGCTCATCGGCAGTTTTGCTTTCGCAGTGATTCGGCAGGGATCGGAAGGATTCGGCCCTTACTGAATACTGCGAGGGCAAATCGCCAAAAAAGGCCTATCGGCAACCCTTGCCGAAGAGATTTTATCGGGGCTTACTGCATGAGGCCCTATGTCTAAACTCTTGATCGTGTCCAAGTGGCATATTTCTGCCAATGCTCACTGAATAATTTTAATGCAGGACCAAGATACATTGTATTTTCTTGGCTCATATGTTTCCTGCAGTTCCTGGCCCTGATGCCTCTTCTTCTCATATCTCCCAAGCTAGGAAAATGCTGCACTACTTAATTGCATTTTTAAACTATTTATTCCTTAAATTGCCAAGGTTGTTGCAGCCGCCTTGGTCATTTGCCATCTCAATTATGCGAATCAACAAGGTAAAGTCTACTCAACATCACATGGTTCTTCATCAATTTTTTTAACAATTGAACTCTCTAACATTGATTAACCTCCTTCTCATTAGAAATACTGTGTAGCTTACATTATACTTAAGCTAAGTTTCACTGTAACACATTTAGGGTTAGAATTCTTCTGGGTACTGTAGGTTCCCAGTTGAAATGATAGTTACATGCACTTCACCAGTATTGTATTGTATGTCTTTATTTGTATAGCGCCATAAATGTACATAGCGCTTCACAGTAGTAATACACATGGTAATCATATCAATAACAAATAATAGAAATAACAGGTCATCGGAATAAGTGCTTCAGACATAGACGTAACATTTAGGAGGAGGAGTTCCTGCTCCGAGGAGCTTACAATCTAACTGGTATGTAGGAGGAACGGACAGAGACAGTAGGGGGGCCTTTTGGTAAGTGCTTCTGCAGGGGGCCAGGCTTTATGTATCGTGTCAAGTAATATCTACGGTGCTAATCATATGCTTCTTTGAGCAAGTGTGTTTTAAGGTGGGTCTTAAAGGTGGATAGAGAGGGTGCTAGTCAGGTATTGAGGGGAAGGGCATTCCAAAGATGTGGGGCAGTCAGTGAGAAAGGTTTAAGGCGGGAGAGGGCTTTAGAAACAAAGGGGGTAGAGAGAAGACATCCTTGAGCAGAACGCAAGAGTCGGGATGGTGCATAGCGAGAATAACTTATGACTGGGAGAAGTCTGATTGTAACAACTATGACATCATTGAAAGTGTAATGTAGAATAAATAACTGAAGCAATAATATATGATAAATGCTCCTGTTCAATATACTTACCTCACTGCTTTTTATGCTGCCTTTTCCTTGCTAGGGAAAAATTCAGCTTCACTCATTAAAGACAGTTTAAATCTTAAAGGACATGGGGATCATGGCTTTACTGCATATTGATTAGGGGTAAAATTCTGCAAGTTTTTGTAAAGTATATCAGCAAATAATCATCAATGATAATACGTAAAATATGTATTCTTTGAGAGTATGAAATTTTGATCAGAATTTCAGGTTGTGTCAGACAGAAATTTTATTAGTGTTATTAGTGTTGGCAGGTCTAATTTATTTGAAATGTATCTTTTGTTCCCAGTCATCGTGTAAATTCCATATAGACAGGAAGGGCTTAAAGCTGCAGACCAAGCAATATCCTACATGTGTGTGTTTTCTGTAGTTCTGTACTATGAGAAAATACTTGTAGCATTTTTTTTAAACCACTGTGAATTACATGTTTAATGTATTATAATGTAACAAGCATTTTTTTGTTTATATAGCAACCATTTACAAAGTCACACTCCATTTTTGAGGCTTTGGCACACCCCTTTTTGAGCCCTGCCCTCTCTAGCCGTGCACCAATTGTATCTAGTGACTTTCTGGTCACATGATCTTCCCAGCAGAACTTTGCATCTTTGGTCCTTTTCCTCTGCACTGACAGCCATTTAGTGAACCCCCTAGCTGAATCTTCGCCGATTGATCACAGGAGAACGGATCGATCAGCAACTTAGCTAACTACTTATTGTGTGGATTGTATCGATGCACATATTAAAGGGGGGGGGAATAAAATTTAAAAAAATTAAAATGCAGCCTGGACTGCTGCTTTAAACCAATGGTCCAAGGAGTTTGCTAAACTAAAAACTCCTCCTCTCGTTTTAACAGTCTCAGCCTGATGTTTCATTTCTAGCACACTTATCTTCACGAATGATTATTTTTTGGACTGCCTATATATGTACTCCATTTGTCTTCCATCAAACCATCGAATATATAAATTCCTTGGATCTTATTTAATGTTCTGTAAGGACGTCTTCCCCATGCTGTGGAAGATTGTAGCCCCATTCCGTTGAATGGGCCGATCTCGTCTCTTGCATAGGCAAGCGGCTTTGCTGCATACTGAATTAGGGCGTTTGAAGCAATGATAACCCTTTCCAATGTGTACCGATGTTCTCCGTTTTTTAAATCTCTCTATACGCCAGTCCTGTAAAACAAGAGATGGATGCTATAGGAATAATAGCAGTAATAATATTAATAACACCAACAATTACAAAGTAACATTTTACATTTCTGAACAGAGAAATATAATATATATAATATATAATATAATAAAAACCTGAGTATATTACACATAAGCGAGATGATAGAATAGTAGATGTATAAAATAAGTTGTTTGTAATCGTATATCATGCTAGCATTATTGCCTGCTACTTACATAAATATGAGCAGGTTTGTATTCATAGGAGCGACTAATGTTGTGCATATAATTCTCATATAGAGAACGCTACGTTCCAGTTTGTCACAGTTTTACCAGTCTTCAAATACTGTATATATTATTCACAATGATATTTGCATCTGTATTTATTGCTTGGAGTTAAAAGCAACATCTTCTATTCTCTACAGTTTGGGCAAATGAACTATTTGTCAGATCTGTTTTCTCACTATAAATCAGAGTTCATCACATCAAGAACAACCAGAGAATGTGTTTCAATCCTAATTTGAATGCTAAAACTTATATATTTGCCAGATTCAGGAAGAGGTTCTACGATTTCCTTCCTTGAAAATTCCAGGTCACATCACTCGTGTCAATGTAAATATCAGAAAAGTCAATGCAATGTAATCTACTGTTATTTTCAATGTATTTAACCTTTAGCCTATGCCTTGCCGAAGATGCATTGAACCATGACATTTGTTCCTGTATTGAGTTGGATTCAATGCTGCTTGCTTTGAATGCATATGAGATACCAAGCACAGCTGTCTGCCATATCACAGCGATATGCACACAGTTCCAATGGACTTCAACTTCTTGCTGCAGTTGATATGACTGAAAATTGTCTTGCTCTGGTAGTTCAATTAGAATTCTCCTTTCTTCTGAAAGGTTAAAGCAGATGGTGACTTCATCTGGAGACATCAACATATCTCCAATGGTTCAATTAGGATAATGAAGGGAAAGAAGTGATAAGTGATAATCTGTTCCATACGTGTCATGCGTCTGTAGTGAAGGATCCTATGTGCAACCATGTCCAGCATGTAGGGTCCAAAGTTTGAACTGCTCCATTGAATTCTGCCCATTATATAGGTGAGTAACTCCAAATGCTCCTGTTTCCCTGAATATACTGTATATTGACAATCTAGAATTTTCAAACCCTTCCCATGTATGGGGAGTCGTTTTAAACGGGCTGTCTGTAAAAGGGCGACTATATTTCAAGGTTGTCTTGTTGACATTCAAAGCCCTTACATGACTTATGTGACGGTAGGGGCAATGAGGCTCTTATAATAAAGTCATTGCCCCAATTCGTCTGGATGGATGTACATGATTGTCCTGGAAATCCATCCTTCTGAGGCTCATCAGGGCCAAGTATATATAATAATGTATATGAAACCCTTTATTCTTTGTAAATGTGCTGTGCTTAACTGTAACTGTGTTCCCTGTGTACCTCTGTGTACCTCTGTGTTCCTCTGTGTACCTCTGTGGTCCCTGTGTACCTCTGTGTACCTCTGTGTACCTCTGTGTTCCCTGAGCATGCTAGGATGGTTACATGTCCAGGGATCTAGGTTTAGCTGGTACCACAAGAAGGTTGGGGACAATGGAGAGTGGGGATGGGCAGGACTGCTATCTGTGAGCCATTATCTACCCCAGATAGAGAGGTGCCTATCTCATCAAGAGATAGGAGTTCAGCATTGAGAACATGCGCAGGTAGGCGCTGTTCTCGTTGGCTGGTTTGTAATGCCCCCCCTCTTTGTCTCAGCCTCCCTGTCAAACCGCTAGCCTGGATTGGCCAACACAGGTGAGCCCTCATGCTGTGATTGGCCCAACACACAGCATCTGTGCTGTGATTGGTCATTGCCCTGTTCTTCATGATTTCCTACATAATTGGGGAATCTAGAAAAGGTGCAGCCGATTTACTGTAAGCTCCACAGTTCATTCCTGGACTGGCAATGCTAGAGACACCTGAAACCGAGATTGCTTGCGATTCCAAGTGGGAGATTTAAACTTCCCAAATATTACTCACATAAAGTGTATATGCAGAGCCTGAGCACTATCTAATAAGTAATATGTAATATCATAACTTAATACTGCGTAGAGCTTAGAAATCTTCTGGCTTCTCCCTGTAAGGTCTGCAGTATAGCTATATATTAGTACAGTTCAACCCCGTTATAACGCGATCCGTTACAACGCCGATCCGCTTATAACGCGGTGCAAGGGTGGCTCCCAAGTTTCATATTTATGAATACTTTACAACACAATTATTGGTGTCTTAAATACTTTATTGTATAATGCATACAATTGTACATTATTTCTAATGCGATCCGCTTATAATGCAATGTGATTCTTTGGACCCCAAGCACAGCGTTATAATGGGGTTGAGCTGTGTATATGATGATATAACATATTTTCCCGGCTATAGCTACTCAAATCACTGCATTAATGAGTCACAATCTTCTGTGATCTGAGTCTAGGTCGTGCTCATGTCGTCACTACATCTGACGTCATTGCTACCCGACGTGCGTTTCGTTCAACTCAACTTCGTAGACTAATTAGTCACACAGTTTCTGCTCTATACGTTTTAAGATTTTATAGTTATTCTCTCTAAGTTTGTTTTATTTTATCACAATTCAAATGTATATTTTATTTAACTTTTGGAGGTCTTTGAGTGCATCTTATGGGGAATTCTTTTTATTTTTGCTATTATCTCACTGTCTTAAAAGTTCCCATATAGCACCTCTCCAGTACGTACTTATTTTTTAAGCTGAGCAGGCACCTCCTTAACAGTTCCCTAGGAATTAATCTGAAATGCACAACATGGAAACCTTGTAACCTGCATCACACCTACCCGTTCTCTCCAACATTCTACCAAAAAAGGATTTCTGAGCATCTTCTCATGGTAGCCCGTCATTGGGATATATAATGGTCTGGGTAGGTGGTTTTGGAAATATCTTTAAAGGTCCCACTGTGAGTATGGACCACAGAGAACTGCAAATACAGCTTTGCACTTTCAGCAGTATAACTGAGACTTCTGCTTCCAGATGTATATTTATGTAACCCACAAGAGTTTATTTTAACACTCTTATTTAGAAGCTCCACAAGACAAACGAGCTAATAACTTTTAAGACGACCTTTATAACTGGATCACGTGTTAGAAATTAGCATGTAATGATCATGGTAAATAAAATGCTTGCAGGTACTGTCTCTGTTACTTTGTTTTTAAATCATTGTTTGAAAAGATCCACTTTTAGCAAAGCAGCTCAGGCTATTTGCAGTAGCTCTATGCTTTCACTTTTAAGATGCCTTTCCCTTCCATGGGAGATAGAGAATTGATAGCAATATGAAATATTTATTGCGTTACTTTTCATATAAATATTGTTAAGATCTTGCTCCTGCGTATTTTCCCACAAGGAACATGTTGAATGCTGTGGCAGCTCAGTCCTATGATTTTAAGGCTTTACCCCCCTTAATTAACAGCAAATAAAAATCACACGTGTGAGCACATCCACACGTCTCAGACAGGTGTGCAACCCTGCCCTTCCCATTATCTCTTAGCATATAGTGCTTCCACTGCAGCCAGGGATTCTGGGAAATTATAGGTAAATGAACACAGTGTGTCACTCTTTACTTCTTATACATTTTAACATGGGTCCCCTATAAGCACACACCTGCTGCATTACACAGCTTTTCAGCACAGCTTGGGTTAAAGAAGTGCAGTGCCAGTAAACCTACTCACAGACAGCTGTTTGGACCTTTCAACTTTCTTTTAGCTTATTCTTCTTCTGTGAGCCTCCGGTAGAAGTGCAGGCTCACCTAGCACAGGAAGAATTAACCCCTTGAGTGGCGGAGGGGCCCACACCGCATTGCCTAGCAATGGAACTTCCTTGAGCTATGGTTGCTTGTTATACTCAGTGCAGTGGCATACCTGCATGTCTTGCAGAGAGTTACAGCAAGTACTGTTTTTGTGCCTCGAGTTAATCTCTTCCGAGCATAATTCCCTGCTGTCTGACTATCGTGAACCGAACTGTGGAAAGAGAGATTGCTGCAGTGCTTGTGAGGCACGCGGCTTTGCAAATAGAAAATTATTGAGTGAACAGGAGCACATCCTTTTCTAAAGGAATATATTTATTTTTGTTTTTCCTTTTAATGAATGTCGGCCTGCAGTATATCTTGCGAAGCGCGGCACCATTTAATTGCTGCAGAAAGGAATCAAAGCGCTGACTTAGTTTAAAATGTCCGCCCGCTGCTGATTAGAGGCACCAGGAGGGATATTTCGCAGGCGTTGTGATTTTTTAATTGTTTTGGTGATAGGTGCACTGGGTTATTTGGTATAAAGTCACTCATGGCTCTGGCTTCATTGCACACACCCCTGAGGAAGATCCCGCTTTGGGATCGAAATGTCGGTTCCTCTGTCTGTTCTAAATACACTCATTTGAACACTACCCACTGAGTGCTGTCTCTTCCTTGCCGTTCTTCCAGATGGTAACGTATTGTCTATATATATTTCCCCCATCCCTACCTTGGGGTGAGCAGCGGTGCAGTCCTTCGCCAATTTGGGGACTCCCCAGCTTCCTCGTCCAGCTCTCCCTTCTCCTGTCAGGTGGAATCTGGATCTGGTGCCAACAGGTGGAAGAAGAGTAAGGAGTGTGTGGTCCACTGAAGCACGGGGCCCAAGGTAATCGTCTTGACATGAGGCCGGCCCCGGCATTGTACATCATTGGTTGTTTCTTCTTGCTTTTCCACTGATGGATTATGCCCTGTGTCATCTGTGTTTCCATATAATTTCATGTATAGTTCTCAGTTCTCTTTATGATAAGCACATGGTCTATTATTGCTGATCCATCATCCTGTTTAAGTGCAATGATTTACTTCTTCCCAACCATAAGTCATTGCTTTGTCTTCTTGGAGCTTTTGTTATCTTTAATAGACTTCTTCACCATATCACTGTTACATTTTCTTACATTTCAGTTATCCATGTTTGGATTGCCTGCATATTCATTTCTTATTCATGTATCTTGGGATTGCTTCATCTCTTGTCGTCTCCTCATTAATAGTTTTGTCTCATCAAAAATCTCCTTATCCTGTTTTTTTGTTAGTTGTTTCTGCGACTTCAACTACAATCTTCATAATTTTCTTCATAATCGTTTGTTAAAGTGTCGACATGCATTTTGAGTAAGCTGAAGGGGTTTTTCAGCTCTGGTTTAAATTCTCCGCTGTTATTCATGAGGTTATTGATGTTGATTTGTTGATTATTTTTGTCTTCTTTTTAATCAGTTTTCTTCTTTCCAACTTCGCAATCAGATGTAATTTGTAACTCCTCCTTGTGTCAAATTGGTTCAAGACTGTGCAATCTTCAATCACAAGTTTATCGTTAAGTAGGATATAATCAATTTAATTACTGACTTCATTGGATCACCTACATATCCATTTTCTATTTGGATTGTTTTTGAAGAATAAATTGATAATGTAGAAGTTTTCACATTTCTGTTACCTATGTAACTTATTATGTGTGTGTATATATATATATATACAGAAACAAAAAGTAGTGCTAGCAGTGTGTGAATAAAGTGCGTTCTATAGAAATGAATGTGACAATTGTGATGTGAATTTGAAAGGTGAATGAAAATAACAAAAATAAAAATAATGATATATATATAACCACAATAAAAACAAAAACAAAAAAGGAAAAAAGAAAAAATATTGTTTAACCTTTAGTGTTCAGTGTCCAATAAAACATATATAGAACAAGCTGTAAGTCCAAGATAGAAAAAAATGAAATCAAGTCCAGGTGTAAATGTTCCAGTCACAGTATGGAGTAGGCAGATTCTAGAATGATCTAGCCAGATCATGGAAATCTAAGAAAAAAGAGAAGAAGAAGCGCCAGCTCCATAGCATAATACTGTATAAAAATCAAATGTATTAAAAAACAACAAGAGAGGCCGCCAGGACATGCACTCACTTCAATGTGTAAAAAAGAATCATGGGAGACAATCTGTTTGGCCTTCAGGAATCAGGGAGAGAAACTGCAGCCAGAATATATTGCAATGGTGTGCAATGGAGTGGGTGTAGGAATCGATACTTGTCCACTTGAGAGGAAGGGGGGTGGTTCTCTCCACATCAGTGTAGATGGAAGCAGACTTGAGACGACCAGCACTCACACGAAGCTGTGGTATCCAGTCCAGGTATGACTAGGAACTGCGCCTTCTCTCTGTGCCTCCTGTATAGCAGCACAAGCCGTCAGTGCTGCACACTTGCCCTCTCTCCTCTCAGTAAAATTGGCAGCATTCAACTCCAAACCCTCACACAGCTGCTACAGGTTCCTCCACACGATTTCCTGATCAGCCGATGACGTCAGTGCGTCATGCGTCATGGACGTCGTGACGCATGACGCACTGACGTCATTGGCTGATCAGGAAATCGTGTGGAGGAACCCGTAGCAGCTGTGTGAGGGTTTGGAGTTGAATGCTGCCGATTGACTAATATGTGTAAGAAGGAACCTTCCATGTCTCCGTGTGTAACAAATCTACTGTGCAATTTAAACAAGAGGTGTTTCCCTTCCTACTCCGCCAGCTGGTGCAAGGTATGATGGATCATGCACAGAGCTGAATGATAGATAACAAATTTGTTTAGGCCTTCGATAATAGAAGAGGCTATTAAAAATGAAGTTAAAATGAGATAATAGAAAGGAGTATTGATTAGCACTGTTGCAAATCGTGCCCAGAATTCCGATGCATGAGTTGAAAGGCTTTTGAAGCACATTAAGTCTGAAGAGCCATGTACTGTACAACTATAAGTTAAAGTGCATTACCACACTGAACATGTACACAAGCATAGAATGTCTGCTCACTAGCAACTCCAACCTCTTGTACTCAGATAATGGATCCTATCTGTGCCTGGTCAACTACAATTCTTCTAATACTAATAGAGCAGGGGTGTGCAACTCCAGTCCTCAAGGGTCACCAACATGAATTGTTTCCAGGATATCCCTGCTTCAGCACAGGTGGATCAATCAGTGTCTCAGTAGTTGACACTGTCTTCAAGGGCTTCCACCAGCTCATGTTTTCAGGATATCCCAGCTTCAGCACAGGTGGCCCAATCAGTGGCTCAGTCTTGGCCCTGCATGGCCGCCTTGAGGACTGGAGTCACTTGTTGGACACCACCCATGTTGGCTGTTTTTGTGGCTTGACGGCACAATAAACAATTTCAAGCATAGTTAGGCAGATTGTGCCGTAAATCTATTTTCTCCGGTAGGAGTAACTGGATAGGGACAATTAGGGGACTATTTACTACAGTACCCCTGGCTGCTAAACTGGGGCAAAACAAGTGCACAAGACTTGGACCAGATTTATTGAGGAAAAGCAGCCCAGTGCTCAGCGTGGCACCCTTTCTCGGTGTGTATGGTGCTGTTTCTGGCCGTCGGTTTGCAGTTTTCAAGCCAGGAGACTTCGGCAAATAAGTGTCATTCTTATATAATGCTCCTTGTGCATTTCTTGCCATACACACTTGGCATTGTAGGACGTTTGGGCATGGCCATTTTGCCGCAACCCAGTCCATCCAACTCATTGAAGGGACATCTCTCCCCCTGGCCAGTTCACCGCCAAAGTAAATACCATAATCATACCAATTTCCCTAAAAAACCCTAATATTAACCACTAATAGTAATGATACCCGTTCCCTAAAATACTTAACACCTTACCCTAAAACTCCTTCCCTTAAGCCCATACGCTAAAACCCTTTGCCCTAAAAATCTAACCCCTTAACCTAAAGGCCCTTTCCTTAAACCCCTACCGTAACCGCTAAAACCCCTTAAATTAACTTACCTTATTGTCGAAACGACCGGTGGCAGAGTATCCAGTAGCGGAGCGGCTGCAGCAAAGGGTCTGTTGGCGGCAAAACACTGGCGCCGACATGGTCGCGGCAAAATTTCCACGACCGAATGTCCAATGCCGCACACTTTGCCCCTATAACACAGCATTATGCAGCCTTAAGGCAGGGGTGCGCAAACTTTTTCTAATGCGCCCCTCTGCCTGCTTCCCCCCCCCTGCTTGTGCCCCCTCCTTCTTACCTTGCCTCTGGCATTCTGACGTCACAACGTCATGTGATGTCACGGTGCCATGGCAACGCGGCGTCATGTGATGTCACAGTGTCATTTGACGCCACGATGCCAGAGCGACACATTTCCAGATGTTGCCGGAGACAAGGTAAAGGACCTTACAGAGGCCTTGTGCGCGCTCCCCGGCATTTAATTTAAATACCTTGGGGAAGAGCGCGAGGCCTCAGTAAGCGCCGTGCTACCCCCCTTGCCCAGAAAATCTCACGCCCCCCAGTTTGCGCTCCCTTCCAACATTTAAATTTAGACTGAAATAGTATGGAGGAGCTGCTCTCACTTCAGTACTTGCAAATGGTATCTGTTGCTATGGAAACCGTTTAAATGCTATCCTGGGATTTTCCATACATCTGTCTCATTCGGATTGTAGGGCCTTGTAGATAGGAGAACTTGTCACGATGCCCAGACAAAAATGGGGGAGGAATAAGAAAGGATATTTGACCAAAAAAAGCCAATTAATAGAAGGTAAAAAAAAAACAAGTTTTGTAAATAATTGAAACTTCTTTAGTAGTAGGAATTGTCCGCTCTGTCTCTCTGTCTCTCGCTATCTGCAAGGATAATAACTTTTTATAATATTAGTATCTTTTAATTCCATATAGCGCTTTTCTCCCAATTGGATTAAAAGCGCGTCACAATAACAGTACAGCGCACGATACGCAACACACACAGCCCCTGCCCAGATGAGCTTACAATCTATGATTTTGGTGCTTGAGGCACAGGGAGATAAAGTGACTTGCCCAAGGTCACAAGGAGCCAACATCGGGATTTGAACCTTGCTTTAAACTCAGGGTTGATTGTTATCAGGGTCCTTATTTACTGAGCCGCTCCTTCAGTGTAACGAGCTGCAGTGTTCCTGCTACATTTGTAAAGACTACAATATCTTGTACAAAGTCGGTGTGCTTTCTCGCTCAACACTAACTACTGATCTAAAACCATTTGGATCACCTTATCATTCATGTTCGGAAAGCGACAGATTAGAATATTTCCATTCAGAAGGAGGCTTAAATAACAGTGAATATTTCTCATTTTATTACTGGCTGCTCTCTGCATTAAAAATGTTTATGATTTATTTTTTTATGGGATTAATATAACACAACTCATCTTGATTTGAAACAAGTTAACATTCCCCACTCTTGTGACACATTCATCCCATAATGTTTGGGGTCAGCGGACCCTTCATCAGGCGGGATAAAGGTTGTGTACATTTGATCCTGACTGTTGAAGGATCCACTGACCTGAAACGTTATAAGATGAATGTTGCAGAGCTCCCCTGCTCAATAAATGCTCGTTGAGCTACTGTAAGTGGAGGACGTGAATCTGCCATTGCCTGTGACTGCATTTTTTTTTTTTTTTAACAAAGATCATTTTTGGATTGAACTCTATTGCTCTCTATTTTTTTGTTTGTTATTTGTTTTATATGTGAATACATTTTTATTTAACAGGTTACTATTTTTTGTTGTTGTTGAATATGTGTATGTATGTATGTATGTATAACTTCATTTATATAGCTCCAGCCAGGCAGATAGCGCTTCACAGCAGTAGACACGTGACATCGTATTATAACACAGGGAGCGCAAACTTTTGCTGCTGCGCCCCCTGTTTTGCCTGCCCCGGAGCCCCCTTCCGTACCTTGGAGCTGCATCAAATGACGCTGCGGGGTCATGTGACATCACGTCATGTGGCCCGCGTCATCATTTGACGCTTGTGACATCACGTCACATGACCCCACGGCGTAATTTAACGCTGCATTGCCATGGTGACGCGTCACACAGCCGTCTGAATTACGGTAGGTTGATAGTTGCAGAGGCCTCACACGATCCCCTGGCATTTAATTGAAATGCCTCGGGGAAGAGCGTGGGGCCTCTGCAAAAGCCGCGCACCCCCAGAAAAATCTCCCGCCCCCAGTTTGCGCACACCTGTTATAACACATAATGGGAATAAGCACGTCAGACATCAAACAATAGGGAAAGGAGTCCATGCCACGAAGAGTTTACAATCCAAGTGGTAAGTGGGGAGAACGTACAGAGATAGTAGGAGGGTGGGTAAGTGAGTCTGCAAAGTCAGTGCATGAGATGTATAGTATCAGCCAGCAGAGCTACTGCACCCATTTGCTTCGTTACAGAGGTGTGTTTTAAGAATGTAGAAATAAGGCAGGGACCAGGATTGGGAGAGATATCCCCAGAAGCAAGGAGGAGAAGCATGTATAGAAAGAGAATGCGTGAGGAGGATTTGTAGGGGTGTGTTTTAGTACAGGGGGTGCTGCCGAGTGGAGTCAAAGGGCCCCGGTAGGAAAGGAGTCCATAGGAACTGCGAAGTGGAGAAGGAAGGAGACTTGGAGATCTATGAATGGCGTCGGAGACATAATGAGGATGGTAGAACATTGTAGGTTGAAAAGAAGTGAGGTTAGGGCAAATATAAATAGTTGAGGAGTCCTGGCAGTGGTGGGAGTGCAAGTTCAGTGGTGAGTACGGGGCACTGAAAATAGAGTTAGGGTGAGGACAAAGCCAAGATAAATGCAATCTATGAGTGGTGGTGCTGTAGAGTGAAGAGGGCTTTGTCTTCTTGAGTCTGATACAATATTTCCTTCTTTCCAGCTCATCTCCCGAATCCAGGACCAGTAGGTGTGCAGTTTGTCCACTTCTTTTTTCACTTCTGTTAAACTCCACGGTGTATCCCTCTTAAAAATGGGTCACATTAAAGATGGGATGCTGCTTGCCCCCTGCAGTTGTGTGCGGGTGTGGGAGTCCTACTTGTACCATGATAGCACCTCTATAAGGTGCCTTTTTAAAGCGCTTTAAAATGTACTTATACTACTGTGTTTTGACTAGAGATGGGCGAATGTGTCAAAAGTCGTCCCGCAAACTATTTGCAGGGTGTTGGTTAATATTCGAGCAAATGTATGCAATTCTGCCGCCGGCCGCCATTCCCACGGTGCATTATGGGAAATATAATAATAGGGGTCACTAGCATATCCGATTGGCATATTTCAAGGAGTCTCAGGTGTGCCCATTTTCCCTCTATCTCAAAATATATAGACAGAAATCCTCTACACCAGGGGCCTCAAAGTCAGTCCTCAAGGGCCACCAACAGACCAGCTCTTATGGATATCCCTGCTTCAGCATAAGTGTCTCAATCAGTGGCTCAGTCTTTGACTGGCCAGCTCCAGTCCTCAAGGGCCACCAACAGATCAGGGTTTACGATTATCCCTGCTTCAGCACAGGTGACTGAGCCACCTGTGCTGAAGCAGGGATATCCATAAAAGCTGGCCTGTTGGTGGCCCTTGAGGATTGAGTTTGAGACCCCTTCTCTAAAGGGTGCTAAGCTTTAGCACGGCTTTACTCCCATTCATATGCAACGTTTGCACATATCTACTAAAAAGCCTCACACATATTTGCCTATCTATGCCCAGTTTCTTAGTATTATCAATTTAAACACAGTGCTCACTATGTAATCATTTCAGTGCAAAGTCTTTTTTTTGGTCGCAATTCGCTGTTGAAATATACCTGCGCCGGGCAGCGTCTCTGTCTTAATCTGAGTTGCGACATTTTCGGGTACGTCTGCTTCTGCCTGCGTTGAGATGAGGGATTTATGGAGTGGGTGGGAGGAGTTACAATTGCATTTTTGCGTACGTCTATATATTAATAAATGTGCAGCTTGATGCTTTTCTGCGTTCTGCGTTGGTTTTCGCTGTCACCTTAAACATGGCGTGTATTTTTTTTAGCATGGAATACAAGAGCATAATGTGCAAAATTCTACAACAGCAGAAAAACTCTTCAAAAATATGTCGCATTTCAGACAGAGAAAATGGTTAAAAAAAATAACGAAAATGCACAGACAACTTTATTGATACACAGACCTCCATATGATTTGAGATCACTTAGACTGCTATTTGTATTTAATAATGTACCTTTAATTTGGGTATTTCGTCTTGAGCACTGTCAAATCTTACAACATCTCTGAGAAATAGTGGTGTTAAAAAAATTTGTGCGACTCCTAAAGAAGTAATTGGAATTAAAGTCTGAAATATAGTTATAATAATAATAATAATAATAATAATAATGTAATTTGAAACTGCATTTGTATCCTCAAAAAGTTGCAGAATAGCTTGATTCTGCCATTTGCTGCCTCTGTGCCTCTCTGTTCGGGGAACTTCCAGTGAGTCAGACGGTGCTCCAATTATAATAATACTCTTATAATAATACTCACTGATAAATTGGTGCCCGTCGTTGGGCAATAACTTTGTCAAGTTAATGAATGATGGCAAACGTTTGCCTGTAAAATGTTTTATCAATATCCTGTCATAGTCTGTATTAAACTGTATAACTCCTTTCTCTCCTTCTATTCAATAAAACATAACTGTCTAATAGTTAGCTCTTGATTGATGGAATTAAATTGTCGCCAACAGGTAGCTTTGTTTTGCTTGAATTGCATCTATTTGTACGTATTTCATGCAAAAACCAAAGCATTGTTAATATGCAATCATGTGTTAACTTGCTGGGATTCATGTGCAATTATGTAAACTTAATGCGCTGCATCTGCCCAATATAATAGGTGGAACAGATACTGTAGAACAATTAAACTCTGTTTTATTGTCAGTTTGTATCCAAATTAATGTACGCTGTTAGCTTCCTCCAAATCCCATTAGTAAAGGTTCAAATGATAGAACATAAATGTCTAATGTTTATGCTATGCAGAATTGTATCACAAGCTGCAAATATTGCACTGTTTCCTTCAACTGTGGTCAGTGCATGTGGTTTAGCAAATCTATACAGCATAAAGATGTAATAATGAGATGTGTTTAATGCAGTAAGTTAAAACATATGAAAGCTATCACACTAGATAAGCATAGGAGGCTATTGAGCAATAAAAATCAAACGCATTTAACCATATGCATAATTGAACATGTACACAAGAAAGAATTAATCTAAATAATTAAGTTACATCCTCTCACAATTCAAACTAAATGCTCAAAGTGTCTGTGTGTCTGTGTGTCTGTGTGTATTACTTGAATTACTTGTATTAGTGAATACTCAAAGTGTCTGTATGTCTGTGTGTCTGTGTTTCTGTGTGTGTGTGTCTGTGTGTGTCTGTGTGTATTACTTGAGGTCACAATCTCAGTAGCACTCCTTTTTGACACAGATATATATGGTGTGCTGGGTATTGCGTTCTGAGCTTGCAGGGGCTGTGTATGTTTGTACATTTCTATTGATAAACAATGTGGAGGTTTATGACCCCTCCTCTTCCCTCTCCTCTTCCACCCCTCCCCTCACCCCCTCCCTTCCCCCCCTCCCCCTCTCCCCATCCTCAACTCCTCCTCCCCCTCCCTCTCCCCCTTTCCCCCCCCCTCCTCCTCCCCCATCCTCCCCCCCTCCGGGAAATCCCATGGTCCCCCAAAACCAGTCAGGTCACTATGTCCAGAGAGGTAATACCAGACACACACGTCCAGTATTTCCACTTATTTTTTACTGGACAGAGAGTCCAAATACAGGACAGTCCAGTTCATTACTAGACACCTGGCAACCCTGCAAGTCGGAGTCCCAGAGGCCTACAAGTAATGCATTTGATGTGTTATACTGAACTCTCTCATTGCACTGAAATGATTACATTAAACCCCAAAATCAAGTATTACACTAATCATCAGTCCTAATAATATTTCCAGTGCGCTAGGTATCTTCTCTTTATCCCACTGCACACAAAATGCTTTCATGGCTAACTGAGAAATTACCTCTATAAATCATAGCACATTGCTGGAATACAGCTACAGTATAACACTGCATCCTCTGGTATTCAACCCACACATGTACTATACAATTAAGTAAAAGCAGGATGCATATGTGGGAGCAGTTACAGAAACTGTACTTGGCACTAGAGCCATGCTGCTTTGCAGAGACGTGAGCTAAATAATGGATTTTCTTTCCTACAAGTTATTAGTACAAGATGTTTGGATATGGTGTAAATGGTACTGTAAGTGCAGGAACATGTGGACTGTACTGCAAAGGGAGACAGTGGTGGCGTATACAACAGATATCTTTAAAGCAGCATTCCAAGCTGCCGTTTATTTTGTTTGCCCTTTAATATGTGCATCAATACAATCTCCACAATGATAAGAAATTAGCTAAGTTGCCGAGTGATCCGTTCTCCTGTGGTCAACCGGCGAAGATTCAGCTCGGGGATTCACTAAATGGCTGTCAGTGCAGCAGAAGAGAACCAAAGAATGCAACGTTCTGTGGGGAAGATCATGTGACCAGGCAGTCACTAGATACAATTGGTGCACTGCTAGAGAGAGGGCAGGGCTCAAAAAGGGGTGTGCCAGAGCCTGTTTCAGAAGAGGAAGGGGATGTGACTTTGTAAATGGTTGCTATATAAACAAAAAATGCTTATTACATTATAATACATTAAAATGTCATTCAGAGTTGTTTAAAAAAAATGCTACAAGTATTTTCTCATAGTACAGAACTGATTTATTTTAAACGTAGGTTATTGGTCTGGAGCTTTAAGAATAGTTTAGGCATCATTTTATAAAGAACGCACACAGAACCACCTCGCTCACCATACAGAGACAGAATATATGAATGGTGCAAAGGGAAAATAATGATAAACAAAACTCAACTAAGTGACCAGAAAAGGTCCCTAAAAGTCCCTACTGACTGCACTCATCACATGAGTATAATATAGTACACATAAAGTACCAGTATATTAACTAGTACCAATAGTATGCAAATTAATGCACAGACCAATTGGGAACCTCCCACACAACCTAAACTATGACACAACAAAAAAATATACATTTATTACATAATAAAATATGACGAAATGCATAAAATGACAACTAGATACCAATAATTAAAAAAGATCCCCTAGTGGGCGAGACGGAGAATTTATGGTGAATGTGGGTGTTAATATGAACCTATACTAATAGCCCATAGAAATATATATGGAGTTAGAGTTCAAAATATAATAACACGGCTAATAGCCTCACCAAAGCATCATGCAAAATAGCAGCTTATAACTACAGGGCGACCCCACACTGTTAGAGATAAAACATACCCAAAGGAGACATTAATATGTCACAATTTCGTTGGTAAGTATTAATATGATGGTATGAAATGGGTATAATAGGTTAAGTATACACTCAAATAAATCTATCCCAAATGTTGCTGGTAGATAAGTATGCTTACAATTGGCAATTGATTCACTGGGGTTTTATTTTGCCTTGCTCTGGACCATTATAAATACAAATATGGGATGAGTATTCCAGCCAACTAAATTTAGCACAGGTCAACCTATATGGACAAGCACATGTAGCAGGCGTTATTGTACCTGCTGCATGACGCGTGTAGGCCGGCCCTTTTAAGCAGTGTCCCTCCACCCCCCCCCTACAACGCTCTAGCAGAAGCAGTAAAGTCTGCTACATCTGTATGTCTTTTTTTCCAACCTCATCTCCACTCTAACGCTGTAACAGTGTGTAAAGCTGCAACTGTGTGTAACGCTGTATCTGTGTGTAACGCTGTAACTGTGTGTAACGCTGCAACTGTGTGTAACGCTGTAACTGTGTGTAACGCTGCAACTGTGTGTAACTGTAAGGTCCGGGGGAACACCTCTCCCTAAGGGGGTTCCCCCCGAGACTTTACCTGTCTCTGCGCCAGCCCTGCCTTCTCGCCGCCGCAAGCGGGATCTCCCATCTCCTCCGCTCCCCGCGGCGGCTACTGAACTCGCGCATGTGTGCGCATGGCCGGGGAACCTTACGTCTTCCCTCAGGAGGAGTTCCCGCCCCCAGCTGAGGCCGCGCGCATCTCTCCCGCGTGGCGCACATGCTTGATGCGCGTGTACCGCTCACAAGCTGCATATTTAACACAGCTGTGGTAAGTTTCTCCCTACCTATTATTATCTTCCCTGGGGCCGCTCCCTTGTTACTTCCCCTCTCTCTATTGGTCCTTCCTCCTATTTATACCTTGCTCAGCCACTCATTCTTTGGCTGAGCATAGCTTTGTATGACCTGTATTTACCACGGTCTTGCCTGCCTCAGTTCCTGTCTCTTTGTCTCTTTAGTGTTCCCTTGTGTACCGAACCGGCCTGGCTGTGGATCCACTCTCGTCTCCTGCCCTCGGCTTGTATCCTGACCTCCTGGACTTCTCTACCCCTTCACCTCGGTTTCCGGAATCCTACCTACCTCTCGGCTCTTGACCCAAGGCTCTCGGTACCACCTATCTTCTGGAATCTCCCTTCTCGTCTGGCGAGTATCTTACTTTGCCTTATACTCCCAGACGGTTCCAGACGCCTATTTTCCACTTTCCAGGCATGTCCCCGTAGCTGTGGGTGCAGTTTGTTACCCATCTCACCTCAGTTTCAAGGTCCCTCCTTGTCTGTGGTGAGCACGGCGTAACAGTAACGCTGTAACTGTGTGTAACGCTGTAACGCTGCAACTGTGTGTAACGCTGCAACTGTGTGTAACACTGTAACGCTGTAACTGTGTGTAACACTGTAACTGTGTGTAACGCTGTAATGCTGTAACTGTGTGTAACGCTGTAACTGTGTGTAACACTGTAACGCTGTAACTGTGTGTAACACTGTAACTGTGTGTAACGCTGTTATGCTGTAACTGTGAGTAACACTGTAACTGTGAGTAACGCTGTAACGCTGTAACTGTGTGTAACGCTGTAACTCTGTAATGCTATAACAGTGTGTAACGCTGTAACTCTGTAATGCTATAACAGTGTGTAATGCTGTAACTCTGTAACGCTGTAACTGTGTGTAACTCTGTAACACTGTAACTCTGTAACTGTGTGTAACGCTGTAACTGTGTGTAACTGTAACACTGTAACTCTGTGTAACGCTGTAACAGTGTGTAACGCTGTAACTGTGCGTAATGCTGTAACATTGTTTAACGCTGTAACTCTGTAACTCTGTAACGCTGTAACTCTGTGTAACGTGGTAACTCTGTGTGTAACACTGTAACAGTGTGTAATGCTGTAACAGTGTGTAACGCTGTAACTCTGTAACGCTGTAACTGTGTGTAACACTGTAACTCTGCAACTATGTGAAGAGTCATTGAAGTTGTAATATAACTGGAAAGCTGAGGCCCTGATGAAACCCTTTAGTGTTGATATGCCATAGAGCCCAATGATCTATGCGTACAATTACTGTATGAACTGGCCCAATATGGAGGCATTAAAAACCATGCACATTGTTTTCTTTTATTCCTTCAGATCCTCACCACAGGCTGGAATATTTTGGGACTAAAGATAAAGAATCTGTTTTTTTCAGAGTCACCATTGAGCATCCTGTGCAGGATGTTATTTATTACCTTCCTTTGTAATGCTCTCCAGAGGTATCTGTCTATTTTTTTTACGGGGTTGGGGTTTTGTATTTTGTGAAATGTATAAAAACACTGCTATGTTTCGTAACAATGGTTTTGCTGGATCGCGTTTAATTTGAAATTACTCGAGTGGTGTGTTTGTCTTAAATATGTGGTTCGGTGATTGCTGCATTAATCTCAATACCTATAAAATAAACATGAAACCGAAGTGGAAAAATCTGTGGCTCCTGTTTCTGCGTGTGGGATCATTTTAAAGACCATTCCCTTGATTTCGGGTTGACAGAATCTAACTTCACCTGTCTATAGTACAGAAGATAATTGTGGTTATAGATGGTGTAGTCACTTTCAGGTAAGATGTAAAGATAAACAAATTATAGTTGAAACTGCTGGAGATCTGCAAACGTTTCCACAACGCAGAAAGAGATTTTTGCTGTGTTTCTTTTTCCAGTTTCCCAATTTTGATTCCTTGCCTTGAATGCCTCAAAGGGTTGATGTCTCCAAATTAGCCTTAGATTTGTCAGTTTCGTGAGCTTTCGACAAACAATGAGTGAAAACATGCTTTATGGGCCCAAATTAGAGTCTCAACATTAAGCGAATCTGGAGATTTTAGAGAATTTTTGCTAATTTGCACCTTCGCATATTAAGCAATTGCAATGCAGATAAACTTTACGCTTGCAAGCCCTGACAAAGTCACATTTTTTACCCAGCTAAATAAAGAGGCTTAAGGATGCTGTTGAAAAAAAAGGTTGTTTTTATATTTTATGGTGGTGCATAATTAATTGTATTTTATATATAGATCTCTGTCTACATGCAATCATTTTAATTCAATAGCAACTAGATTATGGAAATAGCTAATCATGTATTTCTTCTCACAAAGATCCTATGCAGTGCAGTTTTCTTGTTTTTTTTTTTCCCCTTTACTTCCAACTATTTCCAAACTCACGCACTTCTCTTCTGTTATGTGGCAGAAACATGCAGAGCCAGAGTATGTATCCATATGGACTCCAAACTTTTCAAAAGGCTGAGAATTGTCAGAAGTGCACTGCACGTTATTGGATTGTCATTGTGTTTCTCTGCAGAGAGTTGTTCACAGTGAGAACTTTAATCTGTAGAACTGATGGATGTAGAATAACAGAAAAAAGCACCAAGCACTTTTTAAATGTGTCATTATTTTTCATGTGATTTTAGGAATTTTACTTAACGCACAACACCATGGCCAGCCATTAAAGCTCCACAAGGGGGAAAATATAAGCAACATCTTATAGGGCAGACCCTCTTAAAATTAATGAATTTATATGGCTGTGTTGTGCTCTTAATCGTTCTGACTTGTGAGGGCACATGCACTGGAGCAGAAGAGGATCAGGAGTCAAGGCAGTGTAAAATGCTTAATTAATTTGAGAGCAAGATGTGTTTCGTTCCTCTTTAAAATGGTTTAATCATTTCAGGGTACAGTGTGTTTTATTGCCTTTCTTCTGAAATGCTGTGTAAAATGGGTCATTTATTTTAGAGTGCTTTGTGTTTAAAGGAGTGCTAGGTACATCTTGAGTAAAAAAACAATCTGACCACTCCCGCTCCAAAGAGTAGAAAGATATATATATATATGTATATATGTTTGTGTGTGTTTGTGTGTGTGTATGTGTGTGTGTATGTGTTTGTGTGTGTGTGTTTGTGTGTGTATGTGTGTGTGTATGTGTTTGTGTGTGTGTGTTTGTGTGCGTTTGTGTGTGTGTGTTTGTGTGTGTGTGTGTGTGTGTGTGTGTGTGTGTGTGTGTGTGTGTGTGTGTACACTGTGTTAAAAAAAACTGGACTCATTTTATTTTTCGGCATTTCTTGCAGGCAAATCCCTCAATATTCATGAAAATTTGAGCACATATGTGACCGTCACAGTAGATTATGACATTTAAGATTTATTTGATAATCTAATAAATATTCTTTGGAATTGGTGACGCTTTGATGACCTCATCACGTGCACAGTTACAAAATGGTATTTAGCAAAGAAGATAATCGCGTTATAAAGCGCTTGAGAAAGAGCAAGAATTATGGTCCAAAACGCTTAGTGTACATAAAACATTTCCTGATAAAAGGAGGGTCGCTAGGAGGACTGAAAAAACTAATTTGTATTGTTCCGGAGTGGGAACAGTTGGATCAACGCGTTATCTAATATGCAATCTGATTCCCATGCTGTGCTTTAAAGCTGTGTTAACAGCGAGCAGTAGGTTATATGGGCTCCATGTAACAATGGTTTTTCAGATAAAAGGTGACACATTGTGTGCTCATTTGCATGTCATTTCCCAGAATCCCTTGCTGCAGTGGAAGTGCTGTGAGCTGCATGATAATGGTGAATGGCGGGGTTGCAGACCTGCCTAAGACATGCAAATGAGCATACATTATATTTCCATTTGCTATATATATATATATATATATATATATATATATATATACACATACATACATACATACATAGAAATATATATATATCGCGACTCAAAAGGGGCACATTTTTCATGGATCATGACATCATGTGAACGTTTTGCACATCCAAAGTGTCCACAACAACTAATGTATTTTGTTCTTCAGAACACTTCTCGACAACGAATGAAGGTAGGCCCTCTCACTCGGCATTTAGTAGAGTGAATAAGTGGGAATGTGACTTGAAATAGACTGTGAAGGTGATGTACAGTACATGATTACGGCAATGTTTGAGGAAAGCAGATTGGTGTGGAGCTGAGTTTGTGTCAGCAGATTCCCTCTTCGCCCTATCCTTTATGAAAGGTTATAATGTGCTAAAATGTAAAATAAGATGAAGGGCTGAATTCACAATGCTTCTTGAACTCCCTATCAATATAAGTGGGAGACCACATTGCATTTTTTCAGTGCCGAGCTTATCAGCACCTAGAGGATTTTAGTGCATTACTTCATATCCCCAGTCCTCCACCAAAACCCATTCACATTGCAGGCACAAGCCTTCACTTCCTGTGGTGGCCGACAGAAAACCGATTAATACAATGTAGACTCTGAAGACAGGATTCTGCTTATCTTTTAATACATCGCTTCATGATGTGTTTTTCCTTCCCATTCCATTCTAAAAGCTCTGTGTTTGACAAAGAAATCACCAGGCATTCTCAAATGCACGGGAAGACCATCTAACATAAGCCAACGGACAGCCTGATTTGGTGCACAGAAAAAATCATTACCTCCTCTGTCAAGCTAGCACTGTGCCTGACATTTCCTTGGAATTTAACAGTCAATGTATTCTTTTTGTAAATAAACTCCAGTGTTGAAGCACTGTGATAAAGGCTTAACACTTAAGTAGAGGAGCAGTTCAGAGTGGCTGAAAAGTACAGTATTTAAAGTCTATTTATTACATTACAGCAGAGGTTCTCAACTCCAGTCCTAAAGACCCCCCAACAGGTCAGGTGTTGAGGATATCGCTGCTTTAGCACAGGTGGCTCAATCAGTGGCAACCTACTTCAGCACAGGTGGCTCAATCAGTGGTTCAGTCAAGCAGTGAGACACTGATTGAGCCCCCCTGTGCTGAAGCTGGGGTATCCTTAAAACATGACCTGTTGGGGGGTCTTGAGGACTGAAGTTGCGCACCCTTGCATTACAATGAAAGCACCAACCACCTTTGTTTTTTTTTTCAATGCTGGTATCCGAAGGTCCCCTGGAACTGACCCACTCTATTTTTCGCTCATTGGACCCCTGAGGTTCCTGGGATACTTACAGGTGAAGTTACTGTTATTACGTCCTGTTTTTCAAAGAGGATTTAAACAGCTGTCCAATAGGAAGCCACAACAAATGATGTTGAGGCTTCCAATTGGAGCAAGATTCAGCGGCCATGTTGTTTTTCTTGGAGGGAAATTGAAAGCCATTAACCTTACCCGGAGTATCTCATGAAATGGGGGGTCCCCAGGTCTGAACATAGTGTGATTTGGGCCTCATGTTCCCACCCCGTAAATCAAGCGGAGAGTAAAATAAATAGTAGATACTGCTTCTTTAAGGCTGTGTACCTTTTTAGTAAGGCAGTGGGTGGAAAACATGCACAAGTCATTTAGTTTAACCCTTTGGCCAAAGCATTGTAAGCCTGTGAGCCACGACAAGGCAGACCCAGTTCATAGGTCCTAACACTACCAAATAAAATATTAATATATCTCTATTAGGATTAAAATTCTCATTTACCTCCAGAGGCCAACATTGGATCTATATCCAGTAAAATGAAAAGGAACCGCTGACTTGGGAAGTGGGGAGGGGCGGGCTTAAAACCTGGGAAGGAGGAGCACCAACCTCCAACAGCTGAGACAGCTGAAAATAAGTTAAGAGTTCAAAATTGTTTAGATAAAACATGCTAAGCTTCTGTTTTTCAATTGGTCTCTCCGTTAGTTCTGATGTTGCTGCTGCTCTCGAAGTAGCCTTTCTTTGTGCTTCTGTTGGCTGCCAGTTCAACATGGGGTTTTTTTTTTGGGGGGGGGGGAGGCATCTATTAAAATAAAAACAAACTAATTCAGAGGCTACCCAAAGCTATGGGCCAAACATACCAAACTCCACCCCCACTCTTCCTTTTGATCCTATTAGATAGCATGCCACGTTTGGTGGCTCTAGGATTAAGCGTGTGGATTTGTATTGCCAAACAACCTTTCTGAATTATAGTATAGATAATGGCTGTATAAAGTATGGGTGTACAATAATGTATATCCATACATACCTCAACAATATTAATTAATATTTCATTTATATTAATGTACAATTAAAATAATTTAATGATGGCAATCCTTCAGTTTTTTTAATTGCACATTAATATAAATACAAAATCATGAATATTGTTGATGGATATGCAATATTGTACACCCATACTTTATACAGTCATTATTACATTATATACTATATAATTAAGTTAAAAGGTTAAAAAGTATAAAAATGATACATTTCTAATATTATAACAAGATGTGCATTAGCTTTTGGTTACACACATGAAAATCTCTGTTAAAAACGCTACCTTAACGCGCCTTAAAGTTTGACAAATGCGCCTGTTCAATGTATTGGAAAACGCAAGCAACGTAACAATGGTGGTTTTGCTAGCGGACTTTGTGAAGGCATATTATTAGCTTTGAGGATCCCCATTAAATGAAGGAAAAATAACGTCCTAATTAGGTAAGGTAACGTTATTTGTCCTTATTTAATGACCTTCTGAGGATCTACTCCTAAGAATCCGTAAATAATATATTTCTATTGTTCCCCAGCAGAAACACACAGAGAAATGCTGATATTGGCAGAGAAGAGCAGTGATCTTCGACTAGTTTTCCAAAGGGGCAAGATTAGAAAAGAATTATAATAAAAATATAAATAAATAATAGCACATTCTTGTATAGCGCTGCTCGTTTTACATAGACATTTTGCAGTCCCAGGTCCCTGCCCGTGGAGCTTACAATCTATGTTTTTAGTGCCTGAGGCACAGGGAGATAAAGTGACTTGGCCAAGGTCACAAGGAGCCGACACAGGGAATTGAACCAGGTTTCCCTGCGTCAAACTCTCAATGCCACCCAGTGTCGTTACTCACTGAGCCACTCCCTATTATAAGCAGATTGTAATTATAATGTTATCTTAAATATAGCTAAAGCCTTAAAGACTATTCACCACATCTATATCATATGTAATTCACGAGTGAGTTTCAGTGAGAAAAATGGTACTTGGCTGTCTGAACAACTGAAAATAAATAAGCAGAAACAGAAACCGTCCAAAGGCCACAGGGAGAGCCGTCACAGGCTGGGCTTGGTCCACAGGCTGGGCTTGGTCCACAGGCTGAAAATTGAAACTCTCGGTAGTAGAGTGAACTTCACCGCAATAAATGTTATAACACATTCTGTGTCTGCATTCTCTAATGGCAGCAAATCTCACCCATTGTGAAAATAGTTTGCAATATTGTAGTTTAAATGAATTTGATGCAAACAATAATTCTATTACATTTTCTAAAAAAATACCACCATTGTGTCATAACAGAAACCATATGTTAGCAGCAACTGCAAATGAGATTTCATTAGGTATGCCTGGAATATGTTTTTTTTCAACAGCAGGTAGCAAGGTTTTACCGGTCTGTCATTTCTTGATATGTATAATGCATCCCCAAGAAATACGCCTTATTAATTTCATTACAAAACAGTCTGTGCTGGTGGTACGAGATTCACGCTGTGTCAACATATATGATTCGCCGTCATTTTATGAATTAGCAATGATTTTGCAATTCAGTAGCTACTTGACTGCCTAAATTCCAGGAAATTAATTGTCCTGGCTGGAAAAGCAATTTTACATAGAATTATTTAATGAGCTGTTCTGTATGACACAGAAACAGTTTAATTCAACATCAGTTTAACCCTTTGTCTGAAATAGGTGCTATTGGCAAAGTAGAAAAAGAACGGTGGGGAAAAAAAAAGAAGTTTTCTATCGGTTTCCCTACTGGACATGCCAGCAATGTACTTTAATAAAATCAATAATGTTAGCGTTTTTGCGTGAAGGTGGAATGTAAAGAAGTGTGCTAATGGTATAAGACTGTGCTGAAAATAATGCCTCTGCCAATGTGTTATTTTTTAATAAAAGAGTATAATAAAAAGTTATTCCAGTAGACTGTTCATGATCCCAAGGTTCAGCAACGTTTGCGGCCGCTCCTCCTCCTCTTACCGTGGACCCCAAAATTGGAATATCTACCGGAGACTCTCACAGCCGCCACCAGTCTAAATTCTTTCATAACTAAAGCTGTCTCACATTGTAATCTGGTCTGTAACTGTTACATACGCCTATAATATATATTATCTCTCACTGTGCATGCAATGTCTTGTATATAATGTATACCCTGTTCACTTATGTAACTGTATTTGTAACCATGTATTATTTGTTATAACTCTATGCCCAGGACTTACTTCAAAACGAGAGGTAACTCTCAATGTATTACTTCCTGGTAAAACATTTTATAAATAAATCTATTTAGTGTCACAGAGGTTTATTAGCACTGAAAAGGTTAAATCATGATGAAATCAATAGGGAATTATTTATCACAATATCTCGATAGAAATGTACTGTTGGTCCAATAAAATACATCCTAGCCAAAATCAAAGTACTAGGCAGTCATTCTTTTTGAATAAGAAAGATCATATTTCATACTTTTACTATGTGTTTTTTTCTTACAAAAGCCATAATAAAGTCTTTGCAGTGCCATATTTAAGGGCGATTGATGGTATTAAGGAAAAACAGACACATACTGTACAATACAAGAGTTAGATTTGTTTTCATTCGTTTGTAAATATCGTAAGAGGAAAATTGGGAAATAGTTTGACTTGCTTTAACTACATACTTTTGCGTGATCTCACTGTATGTATGCAAGTATATATATATATATATATATATATATATATATATATATATATATATATACATATAAATATATATATATATATATATATATATATATATATATATATATATATATATATATATATATATATATATAATGCCCACAGCTGTACTTAGCACTTTCCAAAAGAGACAATACAATACAGGGAATTATAACACAATAAGTGCAACAAATAAGATCAGACAATCCCTGCCCCAGAGAGCTTACAATCTAAGTGGTATGATGGGAAACTTACGGAGACAGCAGGCAAGGGAATAAGTGCAGTAGATGTCAGTCATTGGTAGGAGCGACTGTGGATGTGGGACAGTAGCAATGAGTATAGGCTATTGAAACGCTTTATTTAAGAGGTGAGTTTTAAGGTTTGTCTTTAAAGGTGAGGAGAGAAGGTGGTTGTCTTATAAGGAGTGTGATGCAGTTCCACAGGTAAAGGGCAGTGAGGGGAAAAGGTTTAAGGTGAGAGTAGTAGAAGTGAAGGGGTAGAGACTAGACAGCTATGGGTAGAGCGCTGGAGATGAGCAGGGGCATAACGAGAGATCAGTGCTGATATGTAGGGACCAGCAGATGAGTGTAGGTGATCCAAAACTTAATGGGACGCCAGGAGTGGGATTTAAGGAAGAGATGAGTAGAGGGTGTATTGTGAGAAAGTGAAATTATTCTAGCAGCAGAATGTTGGATAGATTGCAAAGGAGAAAGACATATCATTCTTCTCTTGCTAGGCTCACTGTCTGTAAGTATGAGCCATCCTGAGACTGAAGGTTGCTGAATAAGACTAATAAAATCATAACCATCACAATGTTTTCATTTCATGTCAGCAGGTTGTGTGCTGTGACTACCGACTTTGTTCTTAATAACATGTAGAGACAATCCTAATGAATCCAACCCCTTAAAAGCTTCTTATTAAATAACAGACTACAAAATCTATCGTAACACAACTAAAGAAGTTACAAACTTTGACTCGTTACATACAGTGCAACCAACATAAAAGTTTGGACGTGACTAATGCCGAATCTTATTTCTTCTGCTCTCCTTTGTAATAGATTAAATAATATACCCTTTGCAAGCAACGGCTGCTTTTAGCAATTCTCAGCGTCTAAAGCATATGGCCTGCAGGAGAGACACGGGAATGGAAAAACAGTTAAATAGCTCAATCTTTCACTGAACGTATTAAATATATCCCACTGCAATCTCTCAACGTCGCTTAAACCAGGGGTGCTCAACTCCAGTCCTCAAGCACCCCCCCCCCCCCCCACCCAACAGGTCAGGTTTTTAGGATATCCCTGCTTCAGCACAGGTGACTCAATTAGTCCCTGCCTTAGAACAGGTGGCTTAATCGGTTGCAGCTTCAGCATAGGTGGATCAATCAGTTCCTGCTTCAGCACGGGTAGCTCAATCAGAGGCTCAGTCTCCGTCATTTTTGTCCGATTTATCTTTAAAAAAAAACAAACCTGACGTTCCTTTCAATGCTTTACACATGCACATAACACGAACCTGCCTCCTGCTGCTTTCCAATGTTACCATAGTCACGGATTCATCCTGTACATATTAAATACACAAAAATAAATCACCTTAGGTTCATTTTTAAAAACAAAGCTGTCATTACCAAGAAGTCTATTCAGGCCATGCTGTTAATTTATGAAAGATGAATTAATGTGGCTTATATTGTATCACAATAAGAAAGAAACACGTATTGTACGATTGATATATACGTTTTAAAGTGTCTAAACATGGTATTTTCCTAGTCATGACAACATTTCATACATTCTTGCTGGTTCTGCATAATGCAGATAAATTGGTAATGACAAAAATGCATCACAGTAATTGCTGAAAGTTTTCGCCAGTTTTTAAAATATACTGCACATATATCACATAACTGTGTGTGTGTATTTCAGATTATGTTTAGATTATGTTTTAGAAGTGATTCCCTGAGTGATACATTTGGATGGAACTGGGGATTCCCCACATCGCACTGATTTGGGTTCTTGATAATTGTAGGGTACAGTGAAGTTACATAGTTGCATAGTTACATAGTTATATAGTAGATGAGGTTAAAAAAAGACATGTCCATTGAGTTAACCTATGTTGAATGTAGATGACTGATACTCATCATATATTTGTATTTACAGTACAGTATATTGATCCAGTGGGAGGCAAACAAAACCCCAGTGATATATTACCCAATGCTGTCTCATAAGGGGAACAATAAGCTAATTCTTGACTCCAGTAAGGGCAATCATATTACTCCCTGGATCAACATCCTTCCCATGTTTCATTATTTGGTATATCCCTGTATACCAATGCTCTCCAACCTTTTCTCAAGGTATCTATTGTATCTGCCATCACAGTTTCGTTGGGTAATGAATTGCACATTTTAGCTACCCTTACTGTAAAGAACCCTTTCCTTTGTTGCTAGTGAAATCTCCTTTCCTCCAATCTTAAGGCATGACCCTGTGTCGTTTGTACTTTGGATGAATAGTTCTTTTGGAAGCTTCTTGTATTGACCCTGAGTATTTTTTTAAACGTTTATCATATCCCCTGTTTGACACCTCTTTTCTAATGTAACCAACATGATTTAGCTAACCTTTCCTCATAAAAATAAGTCAGACCTTCCATCCCCTGTATTAATTTGGTGGCTCTTCTCTATATTTTTTCCAGTTCCATAATGTATTTTTTATAAAGTGGTTCCAGAAACTGTACTCCACATTCAAGGTGTGCTATTACTAAGATTTGATACAGTGACATTCTTTCTTAACTTACATCCATACCCTGTTTTATCCAAGATAATATCTCATCTGCCTTTGCAGCTACTTTGCAGCTACTGCCTGACATTGAGCACTATTGCTAAGCCTGTTGTCTGCTTCCTAACCCCTTGACCATGAAAGATTGACCTAATTTTATTCGATTTAGTTTGTAAGGATCCTGTTTATTCTTGCTTTTCAATAATACATTTATCTGTATTAAATCTGCCATTCACCTGCCCAAATTTCCAGTTGAACCAAGTCCTTCTGTAGAGATATTACATTCTTCTCTGATTTTATTACTTTACATAGTTTAGCATCATCCTCAAATATGGAGACTTTGCTCTTAATGCCAACTTCAAGGTCATTAATAAACAAGTTAAATTTCAGAGTTCTCAGTATCAAAAGCCTTTGCAAAATCTAAGGCCTCATCCATAGTGCAAGATACGGAGTGACCTACATAGCTCACGCTACAAACAAACTTGTGTATTCCAAAGTTTATGGCCATAGTGAGCGCGAGCTTGCACGTGCACCTGAGATACAAGGATACCAAAAGCAGAGGAGACAAACTTGTTTGCTATTGCTGCGAGACAGCTTATTTCAATGCATCACATTTTATAAAACCAGGCATGGACTGTTGCACTGCCTCTTCCACCATGAGAGGACTCCACCACAAACTCCCGCTCACCTGTAATATTTAGCACTGCCTCTATGAGGGGACAGCACCAAACTCTGCCACCAAGCATAAGCTACAGTATAGCACTGCCTCTTCCACTAAAGACATTCCCACCCCAAAGTCATTGTTCTACCACTCCTGATTGGTCTTAAAACTTCACAAGAGAAGAGCTTGTGTCTTATGATAACCAGAGGAATAAATAATAGAGGCCACCAGATAAGCAGACATACATCATTATATATGCACTGTTCTCCATTCTAAACAATCACATACTACATTTTCAAAGATATTGCTGAGTTGTTTTAATAAGCATTTGCCCTATAGCAAGCAGCCGCCAAAAGAAAGCTATCTTTGCTTTAACAGCATAAAAGTTTATAATTGGCTGCTGAGCAATTTTCTAACCTACAGATTGGATGATAAAAATGTCTCACTAACCAAACCATTGCAAACATGCAACATAACAGCTAGGTCTAACTAAACTTACCTAGCTCGAGGACTTTCTGATCTAGACTACGGGCCTCATGCAGTAAGCGGCGCAAAGTCACTTTTCGCCCATTTTTCGCCAAAAATGCATACCACGATTCAGTAAGCCCCGAAAACTTGGCGAAAAGCAAAAAAAACCGCCAAGTTTGTTGGCGTTTTTTTTTCCGCCATCGGCGCGGCGAAAAGGCACTTTGCGCCGCAACTAGCCATGTTTTGAAACCCGCTCAATTCTAGTAGTGGCGAGTAGCTTTGCGCCGCTACTCGCCACTCTAGAATTGAGATTTTCACGGCAATCCGTCTCGGCCCAAAAAGTTGGCAAGTTGCTGGGGAGAGGCTGCGGATGAGCGGCGGAACGGCACTTAGAAAAATCAGGCCTTTTTCCTGCCTGGGATTGATGCCAGGGGTCTCCTAAGCTGATACCCATTAATACCAGCACCGGTGCCCTCCGGCATGCATCCGAGGCAGGAAAAATGCATTTAAAGCCCACTTCATTACCTTAGTGGCAAACCGCTAAGGCAATGAAGGGGTTAACCAGCCGTGCCAGGTTTATTGTGGGTAGCGGGGGTGGGTGAAGGGGGTATTTGGCCCTTGGTGGTTGTTTAGGGCTTGCGGCGGGGTTTCGGGTGGACTTAACCCCTTCATTACCTTAGCGGTTAAAACCGCTTTGGCCATGAAGGGGTTAAGCCCTCCAGCTACCCATCGGCAAGCCCTAAACAACCACCATTAGGGCTAATACCCACTTCGGCCACCCCCGCTACCCAAAATAAAAAAAATAAACACACAACAGCCCCACACTATATAAATATATATACATATATATATATATATATATACATATATATAAATATATATATATATATATATATATATATATTTATATAATTAAACCAACAACCTCTATATCCCCCTAACATACAGTGCATATATGCACAGCAATGATACTATAGGCCGCCGGGGGCCCCTCGGGTGTTACCCGCGAGCCTGCAGTACCAATTCTGTGCCCCCCCAAATTAATTTAAAAACACATACATAAGTATAAAGAAACCCCCCCCTAACCAACGCGGTTCAGCTCCGGAGACCCGCTGCACATCTACACTATAAATAAAAATGTATTTTAAATGTATTTATTTATATTGATTTATTTATTTATTTAGATTTATTTATTTATTTTTTGGGCGGCTGCTGTGTGTGAGTTATTTTTATTGTGGGTAGTGGGTGTGGGTGAAGGGGGTATTAGCCCAACGGTGGCTGTTTAGGGCTTGCGGGGGGTAGCGGGAGGGGTTAACCCCTTCATGACCGTAGCGGTATTAACTGCTACGGTCGTGAAGGGGTTAAGTGCACCCACAACCCCCCCGCAAGTCCTAAACTCACACCAAGGGCCAAATACCCCCTTCACTCACCCCCGCTACCCACAATAAAGCAGGCACAGTGGGTTAACCCCTTCATTGCCTTAGCGGCTATACGCTAAGGTAATGAAGCAGCATTTCTGTATTTTTTAATAATATTGTGCAGGAGCAGGGGGTCCCTGAGCATTGATTTCTGGCTCAGGGAACCCCCTGCTCACTGTACAATATTATTAAAATACAGAAATGCTGCTTCGTTACCATAGCATATAGCCGCTAATGTAAGGAACGAGTGTTTATTTATATATGTGTTTTATTTATACTGTACATGTGCAGAGGGTCTCCGGAGCAGAAACGTTTTGGTTTCAGGTCCGGGAACCCCCTGCTCCCCGAGATACAGGCCCCTTTAGGGGATGCCGATATCCCTCTGCTTTGTTTACAGGCCGCGGTCACGTGATCGGGACCTTTAAACGCAGAGGGATACCGGCACCTCATAAAGGGGGCTATATCTCGGGGAGCAGGGGGTCCCCGGACCTGAAACCAACGCGGTTCAGCTCCCGAGACCCCCTGCACATGTACACTAGGAATAAAAATGTATTTTAAATAATTTTTAATGTGCCGATGTTTGCGCAGAGAGAGCAGCGGATCTCTCTCTGCTGCAAACACATCTCGCCCCCGCCGGCCCATAGTATCAGTGATGTGCATATACAGTACTGTATGTGTACAGTACTGTATGTTAGGGGTTATAGGGGTTGTTGTTATACAGTGTATATATATATATATATACTGTATATATATATTTATATACTGCATTACAATTCATGATTTTATGCCATCTGGCGGACACGCGAAGCATTGCAGCCTTTTAAATCCTGAACCTTTATAAATTAACACATCAGCCGCGCATCAGCCGGGCATGACCCCTGGCTGGGAAAGCAAACGCAACGCGGCATGTTCCGGGTGAAAAGTGTCACATTCCAGGAACCAGCCAGGGACAAACCGGGTATTTGTTAGAAAAAAGTTGGTCGCAGCAGTACAGTATTGTAATGGGCACAATTACTATTATCCACAAATGGATAATAGTGCATTTGCCCATTTAAAATACATAAAGAACAATAAATACATTAAATACATATTGCACTCACCCTTGTCCGGCTGCCACGATGAAGGCAATCCTCAGATTCATCACCGTCCATGCCCCCTCTGATGCTGCAAAACATAAACAAGAATAAAAACAGCCAATGTAATGTCCCCTAACCCCTTAATCACCATAGCGGTCATTAACCGCTACAGTCATTAAGGGGTTAACCCACCCTCACCCACCACTCGGGAGGCCTACATAACCTCCCCCACTACCCCCCCCACCCCGTGAGGCCTAACCACCCTCACTCACCCAATACCCAGCCGGGAGGCCTATCCACATACCATTGGGGCCAATACCCCCTTCCCCCACCCCCAGTACCCACAATAAAAACAATACACAGCCCCACAACAAACATCATTATATTTAATAAATACATAACCTACCCCCTCTGCCCCCTCATAAATACATGATTTATTATTTTACATACAGGGTTAATACCCCAGGCCCACGGGAGTCCCCGGTGGGCCTGATGGGTCACCTCACAGACCTCACAGTAGCCAAGCACCTTGTTTCAAACAGGGTCTGGAGGCCTACGGGTGGTCCCCGCCAGGTGCCGTGGTCCACTAGGTGGTCTCTGCGGGTCACCGTGGGCCAACATGGGGTCCCCAAGGGTAGGCCCGCGGCTGTCTGGGGGGCCCCGGGTCAGACCCACAGGTGTCTGAGGTGCCTCTGGTGGTACCCACGGGGGTCTGGGGGCCCTCGGTTGATCCCTATGGTCTGCGGTGCCCCCACAGATGTGGGGCCACCGGTTTTTCCCCGCAGGTGTCCACCGTGGACCCGGCAGCCATTTACCCGTGAGAGGCCGAGGAGACAGCAGGTGGTCTCCATAGGTCCCCCGCAGACCTGAGGAAACAACCCTGTATGTAAAAAAAATAAACATGTCCTATACATTAAATACATCAATCCCTCAACCCCCCCCAACACATACAGTACAATAATGTGCAAAATAACTATTATCCAGATAGGGATAATAGATTATTTGCCCATTATTAAACACATTAACTAGCATAATAAAATAAATAAAGTTCTACTGACCTCATCAATAAGAAGCCCTCTCGCCAGCAAATTCCGTGTCCTCCGTTGCCAACAAAATACATAGACAATACATTGCAATTACATTCTGATATCAATTAACCCCTTAATCACCGTACCGGATAATAACCGCAAAGGTAATTAAGGGGTTAAGCAACCCTGGCCCGATACCCACCCTTCACCCATTCATTTGTACAGATGCGTCATCATGCAACTATATATATCATCATGTGTGTATATATATATATATATATATATATATATATATATATATATATGTATGTATATATATATAATAAATATATATATATTTATTATATATATATATATATACATATATATACATACATATATACATATATATATATATATATATACTGCTGCGACACATTTTATTCGAGCAAATGCCCAGTTTGTACCTGGCAGATACCTGGAATGCGCCGCTCCTCACCTCTGACAAGCCCCGTTGCATTTGCCTTCCCAGCCTGGGTTCATGCCTGGCTGATGGGCGGCTGATCCGTTAAATGATAATGATTAGGATTTAATAGGCTGCAATGCTTCGCGTGTCTACCAGATGGCATAAATTCATGAATTGTAATGCAGTATATATATATATATATATATATATATATATATATATATACTGTGCAGTATTGCAGCCAGCGGGAATAAAATGCTTCAATCCCTGCCTGGAAAATAACTCAATGCACTTGGGCAGAAAACAGTCACAAACCTCAATACACCCGGGTATACCTGACTTCGTGGGACTAGCCAAGCTCGAATAAAGTGTGTCGCCAGTGTATATATATATATATATATATATATATATATATATATATATATATATATATATATATATATATATATATATACAAATGATGAACCAATATACAAAGAAATGTTTAAGGGTGAACAAAAACATGCACAAATAAGAATACCACTTCTCCATATCAGCCACAGTCAAACAAAATTCTATTTCCTAATAAAATCATTCTCATCTGCCAATCAAAAGCATCAAATGCCAATCAAAATATTGAATTTACATTGTATACATGATGCATAAAATCTGTGCACCATGTACACTCTGCCAATCAATGTTAACAATAAAATATTCAAAAGAAAATACAATGAAATCCAAACAAGTATACTATTTAAACCAAGCAAGGCAACCAAAATAAATTACCATTAATTAATCAAACCCCAAAACAATTAAAATACCATCCAAATCAATTACACAATTAACTATTTTAATCGTTAAACATTCCCATTATCCAACAAAGTTAACATCTGACAAAATAGTAGTACCAAAAAAAAAAACCACTATAAAAAAGCAAGCCTCACCCTGACCTAAAGTACAGCATACAACACCAAAAATTACATCTATCTAATAAAAAATTACATTACACACATTTAAGAATAGCAGCATATCAAAATACATTAACATAGTGCAAAACAAGCATTTCCAACCAAATAATTTCTTACCCTGTATGTATATATCGATAGAGACATACATACATACATACATACATACATACAGTACATACATACATACATACAGTGGCAAGAAATGATAATGGAAAAAAATAGTATCACATATAATAAATTACAAAAAACAGTTAAAGTTAAAAAATATACATTTCTTTTGTTAACTTACCATTAGCTGCCCCACTCTCCGACTCCCATTGAACACCAAGCTCTCGAACCAATCCACGCACAGCAACTGGAACCCATAAAATAAAAAACCATAAATAAATAAACCAAGACTTTTTTGTATAATCCAAAGCGTCAACGGGATCTTGATCTGTGTTCTTTGTCTTCTTTCTTGTTCTTCTGGGGTCTTCTGGGGGTCTTCTTATCGTCTGCTGCCACGCCCCGGTCCTCTTCTTTCTTCCGGAGGTCCGTCCTCCTCGGCGTCTGCCTTCAAAATGAGACGACATAGGCTTTTATAGGCCTATGACATCACATTGTCGTCATATGGTTCCCACGGCCCTGATTGGACTGAGAAAACCATGGGATTTTGTGGGGGAAAATTAATTTTGATGATGTCATTTAAAGGCAATGATGCCAGCCAATCAGAATGGCTGTGCTTCAATTGCCTTTAAGATGACTTCATGAAAAGAAAGATGGCCAGCCTCACATGGTAAGGTAGCCAATCAGAGCATGGGAAAAACATCTCAAATCTGATTGGCTCTAGTACCATGTGACAGGCTTTAAATAATGTCTCATCCGTTCTCTCCAAAGCCTCTGTCACATGGTCTACTAGAGCCAATCAGAGTTGAGCTGAACCACATTGATTTGTGGATCAGGGACCCCCTGCTTCCCGAGTTACAGGCCCCGGTTTGGGGCATCGGTGCCAGTGTCTCCGCCATCTTTATAGCGGGCACATCGCGTATGGGACACTATAATTAAAAATACATTCATGCTGCTTCGTTGCCATAGCAGATAGCCGCAAAGTTAAGGAATGATTGTTTATTGCTATGGGTGTTTTATTCATAGTGTAGATGTGCAGAGGGTCTCTGGAGCTGAACCGCTTTAGTTTTAGGTCCGGGGACTCCCTGCTTCCCGAGATACAGGCCCCTTTATGGGGTGCCGGTATCCCTCTGCTTTGTTTACATTCCGCGGTCACGTGATCGGGACATTTAAATGCAGAGGGATACCGGCACCTCATAACGGGGCCTGTATCTCGAGAAGCAACAGAATTAGTTATGTGAGTAGGAGTGCTGGGAACACCCACTGTATTCTACATTGTTCTTGGGGGAGATTGGGGTCTCCCTACTGTTCCCTTTGCACCCACCAATCACATCACAACTTTGGATTCATTCAAGGAGTGCTGCCTATAACACATACTGTAGTTATGTGCGTACGTTTCACTGTAAATTGTGACATTTTCAGACAATTATTAGATAAAGTTAAAACAGCTGAATACTAACTGTTTCCTGCTCTGCCCCCACAACTGCATGTCTGACACCCCCATGGATTTTACCCTGATATATATATAGTTGTGTGAAAAAGAACGTACACCCTCTTTGAATTCTATCGTTTTACATATCAGGACATAATAACAATCATCTGTTCCTTAGCCAGTCTTAAAATTAGGTAAATTAGGTCAATTCAACCTCAGATGAACAACAACACATGACATATTACACCGTGTCATGATTATTGAGCTTGCGCTTCTTGTTCTTATTTTTTCACACACACATATATATATATATATGTAGAGGTATCGGTACCGTGTTAGCCGAGCTTAAATAATAAAAAATGAATAGACGATACCGTTCTGTGGCTAACGAAATGCTTTTATTTGTGTGAGCTTTCGAGATACACTGATCTCTTCTTCCGGCGATGTTACATTGAATAAAACACACTGTTTACGGTTTCTTTAATTTTATTACACATGAAAAAGATGGTGTGGCATTAAAGAGTAGGGCTTGTGAATGTTGCCTATTTGTTTAATTCAGAAAGGAAAAACTGATTGACCGATGATGTTAACATATTTTCATTTGAACATACTGTATATTCATTGCATAATCGATGTGAATGGACATTTTGGTTTTCAGTCAACATTAAAGGACATGTCTAGTTCAGGTATCCCACTACTGTTTAGTGTTTCAGAAACCATTAAAGGAGAGCTCAAGTCTTTATGAAAGAGCACTCACTACCTTACTGCTTATCACCTGTCTCCATTAATTGGGGACACCATTTGGGTGCTCCATACTGTACATGGCACCATATTCATTACTAGAATGATGGGTTCCAGAACAGCTAAAGACATTGACATATTTACCACTGACCAAATTGTATTCAAACAGCATCAACACTGTACTTGAATGAAGAGGGGATAACGCTGATAAATGAGATACTTCTTTATAAACATTTCAAAGGTTTGCTCTGTAATTATAGTAACAGAGGAGGGAGAGGGAGTAGGGGTATGATAACTTTTATGGGGCCAACAAGTAGTGGATATGTTACAATCTTTCCAACCTCTCAGGGGCCCTTCATCTGGTCCTACCCACTACCCAGAGAGGTTGGAAAGGCTGTAACACATCCACTACTTGTTGGTCCAATAAAAGGTATCATACCCCCTACGACCTCTCCCTCCTTTGTTACTACATGGAAGAAAGGACCGACATGGCTCTCCACACTTCTATGCTTACTATGTAATTGTGGGATATTTTTTTGCATTAAGCATTCTGTAGACCTGGTTATGTCTGAGCTAATTCTAAGCACATTGAAATATGTTTAATTCTAAACACACAGGAACGTGTTCCAGCAGGTACGTTGGCTTACAATAATGTGGTTTTTTTTTTCCTGGTGCTGTTTTACCCTTCATTGCTAAAGGAATATTGTGATGCATTGCAGAGGCCTCCTGTCACTGAAAGAATGAATGTCTGTCCTTTCACTACAGCAGCTGTATAAACTGAGTACATGGTTTTGACTTGCTAACAAAAATGAATGTTTCTTCTTCACAGTGCTACAGCAGATCCTGCAGGAAACTAAATACCCATTCAACATTTTATGTCTTAAAATTATCTGATCATAATAATATCACATTAATTGCCAGGAAAAAAAATTACCTAAATATTTGAATGGACATAAAAACACACAGCGTGCTGCAATTAAAGATTAATTGGTAAATAAAACAGAAAATTAGGTACTGTTCCAGGAGCCTATACTGCAGCTACAGTAACCTGCAAGTAAGCCTAATACATCATCTGGGAAGGCCTATTTTTCACACGAATTGGATAGTAAATCAAAGGAATACCATTTGTCATGGACATAACTGCCTTTCAAGCAAAAGTAGCTCCTTCCACAGCTACAGTCCTTGATCTTGGCACAGAAAAAGTTACCTGGCAATAAATAGATCTCGTTAACTCCTTAGCTTCTGAAAGATCAGAATTATTTTAGAATTCAAACAGGTATTCTGGGAAACATCTTAAGACTCTTAGGCCCGGATACATCAAGCAACGTTGCACCACAAAAAATAACGCGTTTTTAATTGGACCCGTTAAAAACATCGGCTCCGATAAAAAATAGGTCTAATAGCGCATTTTTTTTTGGTATTATCAAGGCATAATTCACGTTCCGATATTTATGAAGCGGAAACTGATTGACCACATCGCAAAATACCAATTCACAATTACTGGTAAGAAGTCAGAGTATATAAACACAGAAAAATACTAACCGCTCAACCTTAATAAACAAGTAACAGGGAAGTATCTATAGGGGTGCATGGGGTCATAGAACACTGATATGTACACGGTAATCCAAGAGGGGTCAAAAAAGAATACCGATAACTGCATTTAGCCACACAACTCCTAATACGATAGAGCAGGCAGATAGTCTTCAAATAATGTTGGTTTTAATTGGGATTATTACTCCTGGCAGAAGTCAGTGTTCATGTTACATGAGATCATGGTAGCGGATAATAGATTAGCTCAGCTCTTCCGCGCAGTGGAGAGGCTCTGCAAACCAGCATGTCTGCATTCTTGTGAAGCCTTTTCACAGTACCGTTGTGATCACTTTGCTCTCTTCTTCTCGGATAAAGTAACCTCCGTCTGGGCTGGGGTCCTGACTGTGCTATCTAATGAGTGTCAGGGTTCCAGACATGAAAATGCAGGTTCTCTGGCATTATGGACTAGCTTTGACCATCTGGATGCAGAAGATATTCCCAGGGGTTGTGTCCTACTACCTGTGATTTGGACCCAGTCCCAAGCCACTTTTTCTTAGACTGTGTTGATGTTATCATCCCAATGTTTGCCAAAATAGCCCTGTGCTCTTTGCAGGTGGGAATTTTTCCAGAACCGCTGATGGAACCAGTTATCAGACCACTTCTAAAAAATGCTTCCTCAGACCCGGACTGCATGGTTAATTACAGACCTGTATCAAACCTTCCTTTCCTACAAAAGGTTACTGAGAAAGTGGTGGCAACCCAACTGGAAACCCATCTATCAACCCGTGATATTTAAGACCGATTCCAATCAGGATTCAGAAGACAACATTGTACTGAAAGAGAGTTCTGGTTCAAGCGCTTAATGATCCCCTGGTGGCGAGAGACAGAAGTGACGGTTCGATCTTAGTTAGTAGTCTGTGACCTCTGCAGCATTTGATACCGTGGACAATGAAATCTTAGTGGCGCGCCTGGAGAATTTCTGTGAACTGGGTTGCACAGTTCAGGGTTGAGGATCCAATGTCATTGGGCCAGGACATTACAGAAGCCTATGATATAAATAATATTAATGTGATCTCGATGCAGTTATTATTATTATTATTGTTATTATTATTATTATTGCTGCGGTTTTGTTATTTTCCGCATCATGACTGGGTAAAATATCCTACCCAGTAAATTATTGCAGCAACCTTTGATGTGTTCCATCTTAAAATTGTGGTAAAAATAAGATGCAGTTTTTTAAATGTGTACTGTATCTGGACAGTAGTTTTTAGACAAATGAACATGACTGTTTAGATGTTGGTAACCTTAGGGCTGTTATATAGTGTGTGCGGCCGCGCGCGTGTGCCTGTGCAAAGGCGCGTGCACGTGCCGCACTCGTTTTGTGAGTATACTGTGCGCGACTGTGTGTATTTGTGTATGTATGTGTATGTATATGTGTGTGTGTGTGTGTGTGTGTGTATGTATGTGTATGTGTGTGTGTATATATGTGTGTGTGTGTGTGTGTGTGTGTGTGTGTGTGTGTGTGTGTGTGTGTGTGTGTGTGTGTGTGTGTGTATATGTGTGTGTATATGTGTGTGTATATATGTGTGTGTATATATGTGTGTGTGTGTGTGTGTGTGCGTGCGTGCGTGCGTGTGTGTGTATTTATGTGTGTGTGTGTTTTCATATAAATAAATAAATCCTGTAATCATTTTTTTAAGAACGTTGTGCATACATACACACATACACACATACACACATATACTTTCCTTTTCAGCGTCTCTAGTGGCGCAAATTCTTTCTTTTTTAAATCTTTTCCCCCCTTCGGACAGTTCCACTCTCCTTGCCGTATGTGCGCGGCGCCATTATAGAAAGGCTGACTAACGTCAGCCAACTATAAATGCCGCGCGCGCACACGGCGCAGCAAGCGCAGGCACTATACAATGGGCCTTAGAGATTAGAACCTGTTCAGGTATTGATCACCCTGCTGTTTAGACCAATGTGCTCCAAGTCCATTCTGATCAAAACGCTAGATATTAAGAGCAACTTGTACCTAAGCAAGTTATATTCAAGTTTTGTTATTGTGCTAATGATGTGTTAATTAGAGGAATATGATCTGTTGGTTGTTCTGGCCTACTGAATTTAGGGAGCTTTGGCCTTCCTACTGAGGACCTAGTTTTCCTGTGCATTGTGGGAATAGCAATGACCAAATTAGTTGTGATGATCTGCTAAGCCAAGATCAGTTTTTTTTTCATAATGGACACATAATATGTCACCCTCTCATTATATGAGTCGTTTAGTGGATTAGATACCTTACGCCAATACTTTTACAGCCAGTAAACCAATATATGTCAGTAATCTAGTATGCAGACTAACGTACTCTTTTGTAATGCATTTCACGTGCCGTTTCAAAACGGGTTCCCATACTGTAGCGTAATCGAGTTCTTAGGTTTCCATGTTTACCTCCATGTTTACCTCCTGGATTACCTCCATGTTTACCTCCATGTTTACCCCCTTGTTTACCTCCATGTTTATCTCCATGTTTATCTCCTTGTTTACCTCCATGTTTAACTCCTTGTTTACATCCTTGTTTACCTCCATGCTTACCTCCATGTTTACCTCCATGTTTACCTCCATGTTTACCTCCTTGTTTACCTCCTGGATTACCTCCTGGATTACCTCCTGGATTACCTCCTGGATTACCTCCTTGTTTACCTCCTTGTTTACATCCTTGTTTACATCCTTGTTTACATCCTTGTTTACCTCCTTGTTTACCTCCTTGTTTATTTCCTTTTTGTCACACTGTAATTTCAAACTCCATCTTCATTTACTTCCTATGCCACTTTCTCATTTGCAAAAGCTTTTTCTCTATGATCAAAACACTTTATTCATAAAACCTACATTAGACACTTGTGCTTCCTCAATTTACAGTCACTAGCCCAAAAGCCCAATGTCATATGAGCTAATAAAGCTTCACGGGCTGTATTAAATACTTTTCTGGCCCATCTAATCAGCTGTATCCTCCATAATGAGCCTTAGATCCTTAATTGCCGTCCTATGCTCTTCCTCCATTAGTGTTAAAAGCATTATACAGTATGATGCCAGAAAACACACATGGCAATTACATTACAGTACGTTCTTCCAAATTACAAAGTCCTACATACAGTACTCTTTGCGTGTTGTACATTGCATTAACTTTTTCCGTTGAATTTTCCTTACTATTTAAAATTGGGCTTGGTTTGTTTCGAATGTTATATTATTTATTATTTATAGTAGACAGATATGTGCCTGGCAAGATAATTTATATCTCTCCATTTCGTCCTTCAGAATCAATATAACTAAACTCCCTTTTATCCCTTTACAATTATAATTTCAATTTTTTTTCCCTCTCCCTTCTTGATGGTTTCAAAATTGAACAGGCAAACTACTAATTGGAGTTTGTGTCTGTTTACGATAAATCAATAATAATATAGGGCCGACAACACCCGATTTCCATATGCTTGATCGTTATATCATAATTAAAATACAGGTACATGGACTGTCTAAATGTGCACTACAATACAAGGCATTGTTTTTTTAACATTAACCCAAGTCAGCAATGATATTGAAGAATTCAGTAGTGGGTTTTTTAAATCCTCAACTTGACTTACCAACTAAAATACCATGTTTTTTTCTGTATATTGATTATAACTTCCTTAGTCCTAATTTGCAACCATATTTTAACATCTGTCTTATTATTTCCTACAAACAGACTTTTCTGATACTCATTCATAAATTAAGGGTGACCTTATTTCGCTCAAAAACTACAATGTACCAATGGATTGTTGAATCTAGTTTGCATCCATAATTCATTTATCAAAATTGTACTTCAGGTTACTGCTTGTGTAACAATAAAACTAATTATGTTACAAGCTGGTAATCAGAGAAATGAATCTTCAAACTGCTGCTATCGACTAAAGCAAACTGTGATACAGCTACATGTACTTGCAAAACAGTAAGGGTGCTGTTTTTTACAGTCATTAATGTGATAACTTAGAGCTCAATGCTTCATTAAATAAATATTTAGCAACAGACGCGAGTGATGTTACTCCCTGCCATTGCAGAAATGTTGTGAAAAGGTTTGGGAAAGTAACATTTGGAAAATATTCCACTTAAAAGGTTAATACAAATCCAAATTAAAAAAATAAAGGCAATTTCCCAGTACCAAGAGACAGAAGATAATCACAGACTTCAAAAAAGATCAGACAGAACATCTTTTCCTTTTTTTTGGATCTAGGTACATAAAATAATGTGCTTTTAGCACCATATTCCTACTTTGTTCCATTTTTGGAGAAAGTGCTATAATCAAACAATCTCTCTGACTAAACCATGTAACTCTTAGTTAAACCACCTGCAGCTGTTGTCAGAGCAACTTAAAATTGTCAGAGAACATGTCAAAAATAAATATAGCACCTTGTTGGCATGGAAAAATCACGCAATCTGGTAGGCTGGATTTAAATCAGAATGGCATCTTCCAACACAGATGGAGTTAGTACTAGAAAAATGATCAACTTGATTTAAACTATTTGCAACTCAATGGTCAAGACACCATAAAACTTCTAATGATCAATAGGGGGTCTTCCATGAATTCCTAATGTGTGAATAATGATCCTTTGCAATGTCGACATTACAGTTTACGGACCAGAGAACATCATCAAAAATGTTCTAATGTCAAAAAGAAAAGGTGTTATGAGTCTTTTTTTAAAAAAAACTAATGACGAACATTTGAAATACACGTTTAGTGTATTTAGACATTACTCAGTAAATAGGGAACTACACCTGAACACCTACTCCATAAAGCATCATTTGTTGCCGGAAACAAAAAGTCATTCCTTATGTACTGTTGCGGTGTGTATACTTTATTTCCACCTTTTTTTTTTTATCACCTGGAGATATTTAATCGACCAGGTTTTCAAACTCAATTGGTTGATGCATGAACCAAAACTTTCTGCATCTTCCCATTTACCTGGTTAAAGTATGTGACTTGGCAGAATGTTCACAGGTTGAACAGGAGCCAAGTGGGCTTAGCTTGTGACAGTGAACTAGTTACAGTATCAATTGTAAGGTCAGGAAAATGTGCCAGTGCCTAGAATACATTTTTTATTTCATTTACAGGAACGGAACGGACTGGAAATAGGAATGCAAAGTTGAAATCACTACTGCCATGACCAGGGAGGTTCCAGGCGGTTCCCCTCTCCCCCCGCCTTGTACCCACATGCAACGTACAAATAAAGACAGGAAACGGGAGCTGGAGGTAAAATGGCCGCGGCTATTTATTTATACAGAAAACCTAATGGGGTAAATGCACTCCCTGCCAGAGTGTGCTCCTTTGACAGGAGGGGGAGGGGACGGTCAGCCGGCCCTCGAACCGCTGACCTCGTGTCCCCTACGCGAGCGGGCTCTCGAGGTCATGGATAACTGACCTTGCCCACTCGTACTCCCCCCGGGCTCAAACGGCCCAGCTCCCAGTCTGGCAAGAACAAGCACCCACCCCCCAAGAGCCGCCGCGACAAAGGCAAAACTGGTCAATGACCCCTCCTGTTCGGAACCTCGTCCTTTCACTCAGCACAGTATCAGCTGTTCGTGCTGTAATGGAACAAAGAACCATTAACACGGCATACAATGCATATGTCCACATTCCTGGGAATACCCTGCCCTGCTCAACCTTCTGCTGCCGTTCATTACATGATTGCAATCACTAACTAAGGGGATGGGTGGGTGGGAAATCGTCTGGCGGGCAGCCAAAGAGGATGTGCTGCCCGCCAGCCTGGCCTTAAGTAGGCCTTCCTGGAACTCCTCCCCTGTCCTGGGGAGGGAGGTGTGGGGGCGGGCCAGCGAGGGGAAGGCCGGACCCCCCCCGGTCATGAAGCCCCCCCGCCTATGGCTAGGGGGGGCCGCTTGACCAGGGAGGTTCCAGGCGGTTCCCCTCTCCCCCCGCCTTGTACCCACATGCAACGTACAAATAAAGACAGGAAACGGGAGCTGGAGGTAAAATGGCCGCGGCTATTTATTTATACAGAAAACCTAATGGGGTAAATGCACTCCCTGCCAGAGTGTGCTCCTTTGACAGGAGGGGGAGGGGACGGTCAGCCGGCCCTCGAACCGCTGACCTCGTGTCCCCTACGCGAGCGGGCTCTCGAGGTCATGGATAACTGACCTTGCCCACTCGTACTCCCCCCGGGCTCAAACGGCCCAGCTCCCAGTCTGGCAAGAACAAGCACCCACCCCCCAAGAGCCGCCACCGACGGGTCTATTTAACCCCCCTTAAACTAGGCCCGTACCGCCAACCCTCCAGACCCTCTCGAAACCCTCCCGGAAACTCAAATAAGTCTACCCCGCCTGGCATGCCTAGCAGCGGGACCGATGCTCCTCTACCGGCCCAGCCTGCCCTCTCCATTCCACCTGGGGCTGCCAATCGCGCCTGGGGCAGTAGTTACTCAACTTGCCATGCTTTTTAAAGATGCCCTGAGAATCGCTTTTTTCGCTGCACTATCCCTCACCCGGTCCCGGACATACCCACCTCCGGAGCCGCAGGCCGCCTTTACCCAGCGCTATCTGGGATTTCGCCTTTTTTACTGCTGCAGGCTTCTTACCCGCCCTCAGTGACCCCTAGGGAATCGACCCTGGCAGTGGACTGGGCCACGCCTCTTCCCTTGCTCGCTCTGTGTCGCCCACTGCAAGCCTTGACGCATCTCCTCGATACCGCCCTAAACGCGACTCCTTACCATTACCCGATACGCCATATGCCGTACCTTCCACGGCGTGTCTCCATCAACCGCCTGCCGGGGCTGTTCCACCATCTGTGCAGTGCGTGATGCTGCCGGGTGGGTCGGCTACCGCGCCCCTGACCCCGGCCGTGGCTGAAGAATTGAAAGACACCGGGGTCCGGCTGATGGCTGTTGGTACTGGAATGGGATTCGCGGTGCCAGTGACCCCGGCCGTGGCCACCTGTGGCTTCCCGTGAGGAAGAGACCTGGGCTGCGACTTGGTTCGCCCTTCACCCGATGCCGGCTCCACGTAGTCGAACCATGCTGGGTTCTCTGCTCTACGAAACATTGGCACCAACCGCGGTTGCGGTTGGCCGTCTTTGTCTCCTTGGCCCTGCCGACTCTGCAGGCGAAATCCTGACAGTGACACCGCCCGCGTCAGCAACGGGCGGCCGTGTGGCGTGCCGTGACGCCCTGTTCTGCGTCACGGTGGCTGGAAGTCGCCGCCCCTCCTTGGCGGGCCGACCTGCGCGCCGATCCGCCGTGTCCTGCGTCCCAGCGGTCGAAGTCCTCCCCACCTTCGCTGAGGCCCGACCAGGCCGCTGTGACGCCCTGCCTCGCGGTACCGTGACCGAGGGCTGCCGCCCTGCGTGCGGTTGCTGAACTTCGCCTGCCGCCTTGCACTGCAGCACCCTCCGCGCTCCCTTCCTGTGGAGCGCGGCTTCTCTGCCTGCCGCCTGTCTAGCGCGCAATGCTGCCTGAGGGCTGTCGACTGTCGCCTGTTGCGTTGTGCTGCAGCGCCCTCCGCTTTGACGCCCTGCCTCACGGTACCGTGACCGAGGGCTGCCGCCCTGCGTGCGGTTGCTGAACTTCGCCTGCCGCCTTGCACTGCAGCACCCTCCGCGCTCCCTTCCTGTGGAGCGCGGCTTCTCTGCCTGCCGCCTGTCTAGCGCGCAATGCTGCCTGAGGGCTGTCGACTGTCGCCTGTTGCGTTGTGCTGCAGCGCCCTCCGCTTTGACGCCCTGCCTCACGGTACCGTGACCGAGGGCTGCCGCCCTGCGAACTTCGCCTGCCGCCTTGCACTGCAGCACCCTCCGCGCTCCCTTCCTGTGGAGCGCGGCTTCTCTACATGCCGCCTGACGCGTTGTGCTGCAGCGCCCTCTGCTTCCCCTTCCCGCGGGGAGCAGCCTTAGTGCCACGTGCTGGTTTCACAGAGAACGCCTGCAGCCACCGATCCAACCATGCCTCGTCATGGTTTTCCGCCTCGACTTGAAGAAGGCGTAACTGCTCTGCCATTGCTGCCATGCAGCCCGCTTCCCGTATGCCTGTCCAAAATTTTCGCGCGACGGGGCACCGGCCCGTCCCTACCCGGCCCTGCTTGCACGGGTCGTGACTATTGCCTGCCCCAGGATTAGCAACCCAGGGCCTCACGCGCTGTGACCGCGTGCCTTCGCCAGCCCCTCTCCCCGCACAGCAAACCGTACGCACCCGCGCGCATTTCCGTGTGCCCATATACACCCGCGCGCATTTCCGTGTGCCCATATACACACGCGCGCGCGCGCATTTCCGTGTGCCCATATACACCCGCGCGCATTTCCGTGTGCCCATACACACCCGCGCGCACCCATAAACATCCACGCGCACCCATATAAACCCGCGCGCACCTGCGTGTGCCCCGCTACACACAGACGCGCGCATTTCCGTGTGCCCATATACACACACGCGCATTTCCGTGTGCCCATATACACACGCGCGCATTTCCGTGTGCCCATATACACACGCGCGCATTTCCGTGTGCCCATATACACACGCGCGCATTTCCATGTGCCCATATACACCCGCGCGCATTTCCGTGTGCCCATACACACCCGCGCGCACCCATAAACATCCACGCGCACCCATATAAACCCGCGCGCACCTGCGTGTGCCCCGCTACACACGCACTCTGCGTGTGCCCCGCTACACACGCACCCTGCGTGTGCCCGTATACACACACGCGCATTTCCGTGTACCCATATACACACGCGCGCATTTCCGTGTGCCCATATACACACGCGCGCATTTCCGTGTGCCCATATACACACGCGCGCATTTCCATGTGCCCATATACACACGCGCATTCCCGTGTGCCCATATACACACGCGCGCATTCCCGTGTGCCCATATACACACGCGCGCATCTCCGTGAGCCCATATACACACGCGCGCATTTCCGTGAGCCCATACACACGCGCGCATTTCCGTGAGCCCATATACACGCGCGCATTTCCGTGTTCCCATATACACGCGCACATCTACGTGTGCCCGTATACACACGCGCGCATCTACGTGTGCCCATATACACACGCGCGCATCTACGTGTGCCCATATACACACGCGCGCCCATATACACACGCGCGCATCTACGTGTGCCCATATACACACGCGCGCATCTACGTGTCCATATACACGCGCGCATTTACGCATGTCCATATACACGCGCACATTTACGCATGTCCATATACACGCGCGCATCTACGTATGCCCATATACACACGCGCATTTACGTGCACCCCTATACCCATGCGCGCATTTACGTGCACCCCTATACCCACGCGCGCATTTACGCTTGGTATTTATCATCTAATAATTACTACAGTATATTTATATAGTTTATAATGTCACTAGATAAAGAGCTCTACTGCCATCTACGTGTGCCCATACACACGCGCGCGCGCGCATCCACGTGTGCTCATACACACGCGCGCATCCACGCGTGCTCATACACACGTGCGCCCATACGCACTCGCGCACATCTACGTGTGGCCATAAATACCCGCACGCATCTACGTGTGCCCACGCACGCAAGCGCACATCTACGTGTGCCCCTATACACCCGCACACTTCTACGTGTGCCCCTACCCATATAAACATCCACATGTGCCTACATACAGACTTCTGATGTGCCTACACGTATATCGCAGAGAACAACGCATGCAACCACCGATCCAACCATGCCTCGTCATGGTTTTCCGCCTCGACTTGAAGAAGGCGTAACTGCTCTGCCATTGATGCCATGCAGCCCGCTTCCCGTATGCCTGTCCAAAATTTTTGCGCGACGGGGCACCGGCCCGTCCCTGCTTGCACGGGTCGCGACTATTGCCTGCCCCAGGATTAGCAACCCAGAGCCTCACGCGCTGTGACCGCTTGCCTCCGCCAGCCCCTCTCCCCGCACAGCAAACCGTACGCACCCGCGCGCATTTCCGTGTGCCCATATACACCCGCGCGCATTTCCGTGTGCCCATATACACACGCGCGCATTTCCGTGTGCCCATATACACACGCGCGCGCATTTCCGCGTGCCCATACACACCCGCGCGCACCCATATACATCCACGCGCACCCATATAAACCCGCGCGCACCTGCGTGTGCCCCTCTACCCACGCACGTGCGCGCCCTGCGTGTGCCCGTATACACACGCGCGCATTTCCGTGTGCCCATATACACACGCACGCATTTCCGTGTGCCCATATACACATGGGCGCATTTCCGTGAGCCCATATACACGCGCGCATTTCCGTGAACCCATATACACGCGCGCATTTCCGTGAACCCATATACACGCGCGCATCTACGTGTTCCCATATACTCGCGCGCATCTACGTGTGCCCACATACACACGCGCGCGCATCTACGTGTGCCCATATACACACGCGCGCATTTACGCGTGTCCATACACACGCGCGCATCTACGCGCGTCCATACACACGCGCGCATCTACGCGCGTCCATACCCACGCGCGCATCTACGCGTGTCCATACACACGCGCGCATTTACGCGTGCCCATACACACGCGCGCATTTACGCGTGCCCATACACACGCGCGCATCTACGCGTGTCCATACACACGCGCATTTACGCATGTCCACATACACGCGCGCATTTACGCATGTCCACATACACGCGCGCATTTACATGCACCCCTATACCCACGCGCGCATTTACGTGTGGTATTTATCATCTAATAATTACTACAGTATAGTTATATAGTTTATAATGTCACTAGATAAAGAGCTCTACTGACATCTACGAGTGCCCATACACTCGCGCGCATTTACGTGTGCCCATACACACGCGCGCATCCACGTGTGCCCCTACACACGCGCGCATCCACGCGTGCTCATACACGCGCGCATCCACGTGCACCTGCCTACGTGTGCCCATACGCACTCGCGCACCTCTACGTGTGGCCATACATACCCGCACGCATCTACGTGTGCCCACACACGCAAGCGCACATCTACGTGTGCCCCTATACACCCGCACACTTCTACGTGTGCCCCTACACATATAAACATCCACATGTGCCTACATACATACTTCTGATGTGCCTACACGTATATCCATATATCCAACTACCTGTGCCCACACACCTATCCCCCACACATGCGCCTCCGCACGCACGCCTCCCCATGCGCCCATCCATGAATTAATTGGGGAATTCAGATAAAGTAACCAAGCATAAATGCTAAACATTGCGATTCCCATTAACAAGTATTTATCATCTAATAATTACCACAATATATCTATATAGTCTATAATGTCCCTAGATAAAGAGCTCTATTGACATTATATAATTCTCTGCACCGTCTGAGACCATAAGTGGGGGGGACACGTCGCCAGTCAGACCGCGCTCCCTCCTATGCAAATCTTATGCCAGCCTTTCTGTCCCAACTTCGCCATACCCCCACCCCGCACGGGCGGGCAACTGCTACCCCCGCACGGGATACCAGAAGGAAGCGGCCGCTGGGAGCAGTCAAGCATCCACTTGCCATCGCTCCCAGCGCCTCAGCGTGTGTCCCCCCGCCGAACTACAGTATATTTATATAGCTTATAGTATACATGCCTACATACACGTACAACGATTTACCTGTACCCATGTACACATATATACGTACCCGTATACACATATATATACCCGCACACACAAACCTGCACATAATCGCCCCGAGCGCATCAGCGTGTGTCCCCCCGCCGAAACTAACTGCGGGGGCAGACCGTGAAGCGCCAACCTTGGCCGCCCCCTCTTTGCGCTTACCCCCGGCCTAGGGCCGCAACCACTAAGAGCGGCTGCACTAGCCTATACATGCGTATATCTCCACTTACGTATACGTGCATACCCATATACACATGTACATACACACCCACATACCTGCACATAACACCCATAAATACCTGTACGTACATCCACATATATACCCACGCACATATACATATATATACCCATACCACACATATATATATATATATATATATATATATATACACCCCCCTACATATACATTTTATTTATTATAGATTTTTTCCGGCCGGCCCCCCCTGTACAGCCCACCTCACGCATACATTTTAACGACCCCACAAGTGTGGGGGAAGGGGGGGGCGCGGGAGCAGCCGCCTCTCCAGCCGCATGGCTGACCGGTCCACCCCAACCCCCGTGCCCCGAGGCCACTAAACGAAAAGGGGGGGGGGGGAGGGGTAGGAGGGGCCTCTGCCCGCGCTACATTCCACCACGTGGGACTGCGCCCCAGCCCCCGAACGGGCCGCGAGCAGCCGCCCGCATGGGACACACGCGGGCCGCATGCCTCGGCCGGAACCCCCTCTCCCCGCAACCAACATCCCTCTGCCTCTCCCCGCCGGGTGCCCCTACCCATGGCAGCCGCCGCGGGGCTATGCGGATGGAGGAGGCACCCGCCCGCACAACGCTGCGGGAGCAGGTAGCCCCCCTCCCCCCCCCCCAGGAGAAGCGGGGAAAAACCCGTCAGGCCCCTACTGCCCGCCAGACCCCCTCTGTCCCCCGAGACCAACCCCTCCCCGCCTGCAGCCGCCGCGGCACAGGCTTACGTCCGACCCCCCCAGCTGCATGCTGCGCGCCGCAGATGGAGGATGGGGACGGGCCGCTACCCTACGGGGTCCCTCTCCTCCCTGCATCCCGCCTCCCCCCTCGCCGCCGATTCAAAAATCGCGGCTATACAGGAGGGGGGAGTGCCCAGGATTGACCCCCCTTTCGGGGCCTTACCTTAGTTTAAACTGCAGGGAGGAGCGGGACGTCCAAATCGTCTGGCGGGCAGCCAAAGAGGATGTGCTGCCCGCCAGCCTGGCCTTAAGTAGGCCTTCCTGGAACTCCTCCCCTGTCCTGGGGAGGGAGGTGTGGGGGCGGGCCAGCGAGGGGAAGGCCGGACCCCCCCCGGTCATGAAGCCCCCCCGCCTATGGCTAGGGGGGGCCGCTATACAACTCCAGTTTGTTTCTATGAGGTTATAGTCGAGTCTTGGTTTCCCAAATCTTAATTTTCAACAAACTCTAAGGCATGTCTTGGTGCAATATATGTTGGTATCAGATTAAGAAAATACATGTGAAGTGTGAAAAATGCACGGAAACCCCATTGAACCATATTCACTAAAGGATACAATTTTCACTCATTGTTATCATCGATGGTCTCACCCTTCTACAGATAATCTTAATTACAAAAAATTTGAGATCAGACAAACCAACCTGTTTGGAATAATAACGAGCACACATTTGTTCAAATCATACTTATTTAGGATACTAAATATTTAACTATTGTCCTTGGCAGTGGCTCAGATTGTTGAACTGCAAGAACACAAATGAAATTCTGAATCAGTAACCAACCATTTGCTATGAAAGGTTTATTTTCAATGCGCCATTTATAATTGCTAAACCATATAACACTTCTGTCCCGTATTTGTTGCCAAGGAAAATTACCCAAATGTGTCTGCCTTTCATGCTATCACAATTACAGTTGAGAGAACCCTTTCCACCTGCTGAGAAATGTTTGGGTATGCCACCGGGCTAAACAGCTGATTTCTGTTTACACAGCATGCAACTGTCACATTATTTTGGAAAACCTATATATAAGCCAATGCACTAAAGTTATTCTTTTTATTTTGTGCTGCAATATCCTTGTTATTGTAAGTGCCCTGTTGGTTAAGGAGCTAACATGAGCAGTAGGTGTTAAGTACCATATTTTCCCACAGGCGCTAAGCCTTTAAACACCTTAAAGCCATTAGTAAAAATGCCCCTAAGTTTACTAAATAACCCATTGATTGCGGCTGAATGTGAAAGCTCTATTAATTACTTTCACACTGTATTCGGGTATATGTGGAGCTGGCTTGTGTCTTGAGAAATGAATCCTGAAAAAGGATTAGTTCAATCCATTTTAATAACCTAGAGTCATTTAGTATCTTAAATATATTTATACATTTAGACACTAAATAATTGTATCTCCCCCCCCCCCCCCCCCCCCGGAGGGATAACTATTATCTATACAATCAGTTAAATATAGTTGGTTGTTGTTGTATGTAAGGGCCTGGTACTAAAATGTTGCAAATATCAAACTGTCACCCTAGCCCCGCCCATGTTCCAGAAATGACCCACTCCGTCATCCAGAGGTGTATACTAGACAGGGTCCTTGCCACCTCCCTAGTTGCCATGGTGATCCCTGATGTCACCATGGCCTATAACTATTGGGGTCATGAACTAAGGCCTCAGAACCCCAGGAGGAGCCCTAACATCATGGCATGAGAATGGAGTGGGGTCTCAACTGATATAAATGTGTTCAAGCATGTCATGTTCTGCACCAGTATTTACCTTTAATTTTTATTGTTTTCCTTAGTCAGAAGGTGCCTCTTTAGTGATAAGCTCACTTTTAGGGAGTAACATAGAAGGAACCATAAGCCATGTGGACCTTTCCTGGACCTACTGCAATGGATCCAGGGATGCTGTGTGTCTTCCTGCTATCTCAACAAGATAAGCTGTTCAGTAACTAAAAGTCTCTGGTGCCTTCTATACCACATCCATCTACCTATACAACAGTCTAGAAGCTTACAGTAATCCAGCAAGCCGGACACCAGCCCTGAGACCCAGGTATGTCACAAGAGTCCAGTGCACAACATCTTGTTACGCCGGTGCTGCCCGCAGACCAGACCCGTCCCCTGAGCTGAAGGGGGAAGTGGCAATACACGCACCCGCAGCAAAGGGAGCGTGTCCGGAGTGTGGTATGAAGCGTTGCCAGGCCAGGTGTAGTAAGGTAGACAATACTTGCCGGTACCGGTTGTAGAGATAGAGTGAAGGATGACTCGCCGAAGTCAGGGAGTGGAGAGTGGAGATAGGTCGTTGTCCAAGCCGTGTTCAAGGGGTTACCAGAGTGAGCGTTGTCCAAGGAGTGCCGAGATCGAGAACCAGAGGGGGTAGTCGTACAAGCCGCGTCAGAACCTGTGAAAACACTGAGAGAATCCAGAAGTACTTCCATGCAGAGACTATGTCGAGCAAAGACAGAGCAGAGAGTAGCTAGATAAAGCAGGAAGGTCCAATTAGGAACGGAGGCGGGACAGGAAGAGCTACAGGGAGACACTGCAGATTGGTGCAGGCATAACAGGCCAGTTGAGTCTTGTTGGTAACCTGAGTATGCCCGTGCAGTGTGCGGGGGCGGTGCCTGAGGTCCGGGGGACGGGAATAAGAGTGTGCAGACTGAGCGTGCTCCGTAACTCGTGTACGCGCGTGAACCGAGCCAGTGGATGGTGCAGGTGTGCGTGCAGGAGGGCGTGGGCGCGCCTGGCGCTGAGCAGAGGAATCGCCGAGGGGAGTGATCCCGCAACGGCGGCGGGGGCGAGGAGCCGTGGAGGCTGGTAAGGCAGGTTTGTTTTGTGTGTCCAGGGACTCCCTGCGGGAAGGGGGTGCTCTGTGTGGGAACCGTGGAGAACGCCGATTCCTGACACATCTGTACTTCTACACACCTCGCTGTGCAACACCCTCCTTTTGAGCCGGGAAAGGAGAAGGGTTACATAATGATTCAGTTAAAGTGTTGGGAATTCTGTAAATGTCATTAGACACAAATAAAGTTAGGGTAAGTAAAAAAAAGGGACAAAAACCCTCCCCTGTACAGCGTACAGCAAATAGAAATATCACGTGTGAGCACATTCACACTTCTAAGACAGGTCTGCAACCCTGCTTTTCCCCATTATCTCTTAGCATACAGTGCTACCACTGCAGCCAGGGATTCTGGGAAATGACATGCAAATGATACCGGTAAGTGAGATTTCCGTTTTACTAAGCTCCAGTCAAACAGCTGATTCCTGAGATTTTAATGTGCCACTTTTTGCTTCTTGTCCATTTTAAGATGGATCCCTATAAGCGTATGACTGCTGTAGAAGCAAAACATGACACACTGAGTGCTCATTTGCATGTCATTACCCAGAATCCCTGGCTGTAATGGAAGCATAGTCTAAATTTAACAGGTGCAACTCGTTGGACATATGTCTTTGTTCAACCTCATCTACTATGGAACCCCTCCACTATTTGTCAAAGCCTATCTTTGACAGACAAGCCAAACTTTTTCAAAAGCCCAACAACTATCACCGATTAACATACTCTCCTTCCCTTGGGTTTGTATGGAAAACAAAGTCTTCATTAAACTCTTGTGTAAACTGTTCTTTTAATCTGTTTAAATTGCCCGTATCCAAGAACAGCACACAGTTCTACTTGTGTATTGCCATTTACAAGAGCTGCTTGGCTTCAAAAAGGGTGAAATGCCAGCCATACAATCTCGAGTGTTAAGTGCCCAAATTCATAGCAAAGTTTTATGCTTGTGAAGTGCTTTCTGTGCCTATAATATATCCGTTTATGAAGTGGAAAGATGGCAGTGTTTTCTACATCAATTTCAGTCATCTGTCTGTAGGTTGTTTTTGCTTTTTGTGGGGTCAAAATACAAGCAGGGCGAATCAATTATTTGCTATACCCTTTACTGCCATGAAGGACAGTAATGCATTGCTATGGAGACTTCAGAACAAAAAGTTCAACCCTTTGGTGCTGGAAGAGTTTGCACAAATTGTAGCGAACGGGCTAATAACAAAAATAACATGTGAAAAAAATACGTTGATGGAGAAATGTAGTGAATATATTATTTTTTTTATATAGTGGTCATCAAATATTCAGTTAACTCTCCAAAAATTAGAAATAAGCATTTCAACATAAAATGTAGTCATCTATTTTGTTGGGGGCCAAAGGGGATAATTTATCCGATATACATAAATCAGATGAAGGGGGCTTTGTATAAAGGGACACAATTACACTTTAAAACAGTCAAATTGATGCTGAGAGATGCATTTCTAACATAAATGTTTAAGCGTCAATGGGTCTTATTCAATTAAGTTTAATAGTGCACAGTTAGCACTACTGCACGAAAAGTTATATTGACTTAAATGGGACTTCCCGTGTAGTAATGCAGAATTTGCACTTTTACCTTTTATCGGATTAGCCCCAAATGGATGAAGGTAATTTTCCCTGCCCTGTGTGTGTGTCAGATTGTGTTTTGGGGGAACAGTTAAAGGAGGATTAACCAGAAGCACATATTATCATGAGATGTATAAAACTCTGCGTCTACTGGAGGTGCGTAATTTTTTCCGCATTTTATATAAGTTCCTGGCCAATTCTGACTTGGTATCAAATCCTGTAAATAAGAATTTGCGTCAAATGTAAGACACTTATTTAACGAATTTCTTACATTTGGTGCAGATGCAGGGAAAGCTATATATTGTATATGTTTTTGGTGCTGTGGAAACAGTTGTCCTTTTCAGTACCTTTTACAACCCCCCAAATACTTGATCATTTATGTGTGTGAGTTGACCATGCTCAGCACCTAGTCAATCTCATATTGGCTAAAGCTGAGAAGCTTGAGCTAGTTAGAGAACCCTCATTGTGCCTTAGGCTGTGTCCCCGCCAGCGCTGAGCGGGCTGAGTGGGCAGCGCTTGCCGCGTTAACTTCCATATATATATAAATATGTAAGTTTACGCGCGCGCGCTCATGTGCGGGCACAGACGCTGACCCGCGCTCGGCGCTTACCAAAACAAAAAACTATACTTCCCCGCGCGCTCAGCTGAACCACAATGCTGCCGCCCCTTCCCCCCGCGCGTTTGCGTTAATCGGAGGACACCCGGCGCTCATGCTTGGAGCGCTCTCCAAGTATGAGCGCGCTAAGCGCCAGTGGGGACTTAGCCTTAGGCTGCAGCCATGCTAGGAGCATGCATTCGCGCGTGCGGCACAATCAAACACATGCAAGCCTATGCGAGCATCCATAGTGCGCACGTCCACATGAGTGTTAGCAAGAGCGAGGCTGGGGGAGACAAAATCTTTTGATTTTGCCGCGCGACGGGCAAACCGCTCATGTGATGTCACGGCCCCGCACCCAAATTCCAGTTAAAGCTGATCCGGTTGCGTCTCCTCTTCTAGACCCCACAGGCCACACGTCTCCTCTGCAGCAGGCACAGCGTCACATCACAAGCTCGGTCACGAGCGCGCGCTCCTAGCATGGCCGCAGCCTTAGTATGTAGCAAGTGTACCAAACTGGAGCTTGCTCTGGGGCACTTTATCTCAATAAGGTCAATGTATTACGAGCAATGATCATGCCACTTCTTTACATCAATGTCTCAAGGTGCGTAACGTCAGTTTTACTGTGCTTGTGCCGATGAGGGATTTGGGGAGTGGTTATATGAGTTAAAGCAGCAGTCCAAGCTGTCGGTTATTTTTTTCCCCTTTAATATGTGCATCAATGCAATCCACACAATAAGTAATTAGCCAAGTTGCCGATCGATCCATTCTCCTGTGATCGATCGGCGAAGATTTGGTTCCGGGGTTCACTATATGGCCGTCAGTGCAGCAGAAGAGGACCAAAGATGCAAAGTTCTGTGGGGAAGATCATGTGACCAGGCAGTCACTAGATACAATTGGTGCATTGCTAGAGAGAAGACAGTGCTCAAAAAGGGGTGTGCCAAAGCCTGTTCTAGAAGAGGAAGGGGATGTGACTTGGTAAATGGTTGCTATAGAAACAAAAAATGCTTGTTACATGATAATACATTAAAAATGTCATTCACAGTTATTGTTTTTTTTTTTTTAAATGCTACAAATATTTTCTCACATTACAGAACTGATTTTCTTTTTCTTTTTTTTTTAAACACACGGATATTGCTTGGTCTGCCGCTTTGAAGGATGAAATAGTTAGTTAAGTCTTGTAATGAGATGTATCAAAAAAATTCTATAACTTGGGCAGATTTCCTTTATCTAAGTCAATCAAATCAGTCAGGTTTGGGTGTTCTTAACCTCTGCTCCTAAAAGACATGCTTTAAATGTAACATGATTAGCAGGTGTCATGCATGTGCTGCTTATGCAACTTGACGCAGTAATTTTTTTTTTTTTTTTGCTTTAAGCTACGGAGCAAATTGTGTATCATGTTGATACATACCCTCCCCGGTGTGTATAAATCAGTTTCTTTATTCTGTAACTAAATGTCACCACTCGTGAAAAAATATAAATATGCAATGAAGTTATTCAGGACACTCAATTGTACTGTACCTGTGTGTTTTTCTGTTAATGTGTGAGCTTTGCAGAACAGTGACCTTTGCAAAAAATTAACATTTTCTTGGCTTTGTTTAGAAAGCCAAACTGCTTGTATGTTTTTTACACACTTCCTATATTTACCTAAAGGTCAGGCCTTTTAAGAAACAATTGCAAATTTGGCATTTATCTTTTAATACTCTTAGCAACTAGAATTTATGATGTAAAAGTTTGCGTTTGCCAAGAAACCAACTCTTTATTTGATTTCAAATGTCATTTAAACAGCAGACAGTGTCATGGTGAGTCTAAGATCAACTCAAAAGACTGAAATATAAGGTGCAATCCCATACAGTGGACGAAAAAATATACAATGTATTAGTTTAATTGGCTTAGTTAGAGAAAACAAATCTCCTTAACAGGGAAAGTATTTATTTTTTGTCTTGTGTGAAAAACAAATGTTATAATTTTAAAAGAAATAATCAAATCTACAAATGTTTGAGTGAAGTAAGGAAAATGCAGAATTCCTCAAATCAAATGTATATGATTATTGGCAAAACTCTCCAACATGTGCCAGTATTTTCCATATATACTTGAATGCCAAATTATTTTCTTAAAATGTTTGTAGACGTGGTTAAGTTGCTCTCTAAAGGCCAGACACACAAAGTTCTGTTAAAGGAGCAATGCAAGCAATATACTAAATTTCAGTATCAGTAATGAAGTATTAGATACCTACTACTGTACGTTTTTCTTTTAATTCAAATATTAATGCCATATTTAATGAGGTTTAATATACCTGTACTGAGCATTCTTTGATTTCTATAGCAGGTTTTAGCACACCGCCCCAGCAGTGCAAGATTTTTGCAACACTTTCCTGTTTGTGATCATTTGTTGCCAATATTCCCAGCAGTTTGAGCTGCAAACTGTAACAATAGATAATGTCACCTTAATAACATCGTAGCTGCTGAGTTACACTGCCTGAAGGATTGATTGAAACTGAAAGGCAGCCATTTAGTGAACCCTGGAAAGCAGGATCTTTTGCTGATCGATTACAGCAGAACTAATCGATCGGCAGCTTAGGTAATTTGTTTTCAATAAAGGTAATCAAAGGCTGCATGCATAAATTAAGTGCTGCTTGGATTGCCTCTTTCACTCAGGACTAGAGATGAGCATATTTTTTGCTGACATTCGAATTTGCTGGGAGTATGGCATTTCCTTGCTGCTTGGTTTTAAAAAGCAACATTTGCCTACCGTCGCTCGAGTGTATGCACTACCACTTGCCGCCACCACACGTTCGATTGTGAATGCTGTGTGTATATATAGCATTTGGGATTCTTGTAAAATAGGACTCTCTCTCTCTACCCCTCTCTCTCTCTCTCTCTCTCTACACCTCTCTCTCTCTCTACCTCTCTCTCTCTCTCTACACCTCTCTCTCTCTACCTCTATCTCTCTCTACACCTCTCTCTCTACACCTCTACACCTCTCCCCCTCTCCCCCTCCCCCCCCTCTCCCTCTCTCGCCCTCTCTCCCTCTCTCTCTCTCCCCCCCTCTCCCTTCCCAGAAAACCCCATATTTTAGTGTCTGGGTGATCGGAATGTCTACAGATCCGCGAGCAGATGTTATGACATTCGCAAAAAGAGGGGGTGAAGTGAAAACAGCGGCACTTTGAAAGAGAGCGAGGGGGAGATATAGAGAGAGAGGGGGAGAGAGGGCGAGGTACTAAGACTTCTTAGGTGCTGTGTGCATGCTGAAATGAGTCTCATCTTTAAAAAAAAACAGCTGTGTGATTTGCCTTGTTTATGTCAAGTATTTTAATGGAAATGCAGCAAACTGCATATTTTCATGTTAGCTTTTCAAAATGCTTTAGTCAAGGCAGGATGGTGAGGTTCTCTATAGCCCTCTAGGGTCTGCCAGCTCACTAGCTTCAGACACCACACTTTCAAAATGAACTCACTTAGGAAAGTCATAGCAAGTGCCGGATCTAATTTGTGTGATTTGTCAAAGAACAGCTGTAAGGGAAACCACACAGTCCCGAGGAGCCATGTGAGCTGGATAAGAGCTGCATTCTCCATCAACGCTGTGAGGTCTTCTCCAGAGGGGCGATGATATCGACAAAGCTTAAATAAAAATAAAGTTACACTCGCTAATATTCTAAACAGGCAAATATGACTAAAGGCCCGTGTGTCCCAAACCCAACGCCCAATCTGTGATGTGAGCAGGTGTACACAAGATCATACAATGGTTCTTCTGGGTTAGGGTAAGGGGTTAAGCTTTTTAGAGTAAGGGGTAAGGTTAGGGGATTAGAGTAAGGGGTTCTGATTAGGGGTTTTAGGGTAAGGGGTTACGATTTGTAAGGTAAGGGGTTAAAGTTAGGGGTTTTAGGGTAAAAGGTCAGGGTAACGGGTTAGGGGTTTTAGGGTTAGAAGGTATAGGGTAAGGTGTTAAGCTTAGGGGTTTAGGGTAAGAGGTAAGGCTAGGTGCTTACCAGGGTTAGTGTAAGAGGTAATGTTAGGGGCTTACCAGGGTTAGTGTAAGAGGTAAAGTATGGGGCTTACCAGGGTTAGGGTAAAGGGTTAGGGTAAGAGGTACGGTTAGGGGCTTACCTTTTGCGGTGAAATGGCCAGCAGCTAAATATACTGGTGGCTGATCGGCGGTGGCTGAATGGCTGCGGTGTGATCCGGCAGGTAAATGTCCTTGATCCCTTGGTACTATTCATTTAATGGGGGATCAAACCCAAAGATAACTATACACAATGATCACAGTTGCAATCAATTGATAAAAAGTAACGCAAAACAAAAGCTTCAGGTTAGATATTTGTATGGATCGGTTAGCAGATATGATGATAAGTAAACTACCGTAAGGAAAATGACAGGTAGTCCAGAAAATATTGTGGTACAGTGCGTTGCAGGTTCCTCTGACAGCAGAAGGGGTTAAATACTGTATTTTGTGCTTTCACAGTGCGGTTTTTACATAATTTATTGGACACGTATCTGATAGAATTCACCAGAAAATTGGATTGGAAATCTTGTTACGCTTCGGGCAAATGTGTCATAATAATTCTTTCTTTGATTCCTTTTTTTCCCACAGTATTTCTGTGGAAATGACATGCAAAACACACAGGAACTGAATTACAGAGAGTGCCTTTGTTAACAGGGCAATCTCTCTATCTGACATTGTGCATTGATTCTAACTGTACATGTTTTACATGGGGAGGTGATAAAGAAAAGGTCTGCTATGGTGCTATTCAAATTAAAATATAGGTCTGGTCATTACAATTCTCTACCTGCAATATTTTGGAAGTTATTTCTTCTCATTTATTTGGAACTTTTGACAACATTGTGTTTCTTCTCTGGTTAGAAAATATGATACAGTAGATATTACCCCCCCCCCCTCCCTGGCTGACGAGGAAACAATGGGTGGGCCGATATCTGTCAGGCAGGTTTGAAAGGGGATGTTCTCATTGAACCTGACAAAGCAAGGAAACCGACAAATCACTCTGTTTCAGATTTGCTGTTTCTGCTGACTCAAGAACAAATAATGGCAGTGTGTGCAAAACCTAAGCTATCCAGCACCACGCATAGACACCAGATGTGATGTTATGCAAGAGAAGTGCAATCTAATTTAGACTGTCAGCTGAAAAAATAAACTATTTAAAGAGGGACTCCAGTGATAAAAGTCACTTTGGTAAATGAAAATGCATGGATGGTCTATTCCACCTTCTGCACCACTTGTAACGTGTGCCTGTTCCAAATACCGGTTTAAATATGTTAGACGTGATTATTACTTCACAGGAAGATTACAATAAAGCACAGAAGTGTCTGGAATTTACGTAAACACCAAGTCACATCGGCTCCATAAAGACCACTTGATGTGTTCTGTTTCCACTGCGCATCAACCGAGTAACCATGATTTCATGCATTGACCACGGTCCTCAGTCTGAACTGGAAGATCCTGCTTCAAAACTTCACCGTACCTCATTTGGACCCATATTTACCAATCGGTGCTGTGCCAAAAGACACCATCGGTAGACACAAAGGCATTCAAGTTAATAAAGTTAACGTCTTATGACAACACTTATTAAATATGGTCCTTGGTCTTGGGCAAGTTGCTTTTACAGTATCTCTCTGTTCAACGGTCCCCAAAATGAGATAGTACGTTCTTTAGGTTCAAGATTAACTGTGCCAGTGGCATCCATATTCTGTCATGGCAAGCTTAAGATGTATTGTTAATATAAAGTAAAACAGCACACATTCTTTAAATCTGCAGACCAAGCAATATCCTATGTGTTTTTTTTTAAATAAATCTGTTCTGTACTATGTGAAAATACTTGTAGCATAATTTTTTTTAACCAAAAACCACTCTGAATTACATTTTTAATGTAATATAATATAACACACATTTTTTTTGTTTCTATAGCAACCATTTACAAAGTCACATCCCCTTCCTCTTCTGAAACAGACATTGGCACACCTCTTTTTGAGCCTGCTCTCTCTCCAGCAGTGCACCAATTGTATCTAGTGACTGCCTGGTCACATGATCTTCCCCACAGAACTTTGCTTCTTTGATCCTCTTCTGCTGCACTGACAGACATTTAGTGAACACGCGAGCCGAATCTTTGCCGATCGATTATAGGAGAATGGATCAATCGGCAACATATTAATGCACATATTAAGGGGAACATAAATAAAAATGTAAAAAAAAAACTTGCACTGCTGCTTTACTAGAGCGGGCATATCCAGTAGTGTTGGATCCAGTGGTTTTTGTTTTGCCAAAACTTGATTTTGGTATTATGTATGGCATCTTAAACATTATGGGAAAAAATAAATGTTTTCGACTTTTTTCGCACAACTTTGTATTCTTTCGAAAACTTTGATCATTTTCTGAAATTTGTTTTTTAATAATAATTCTAACGATGAGCCTTTTTTGTTTTGTTTTTTTTTTGGCTCAAACAGTGTTTCGTTCAGATTCGAAAATCAGCCATGCTGCTCTCATGTTCTCATACGTCGTCTAAGGTTACATGAGGCACGGAACATAGCTTACACTTCATCTTCAAAGTACACTTGCTTCACTCTTAAATCTACTGACATCCTCTCTACAACTGCCACTGACAATGCTATCTAATGGTGTGCAGCTATTTGAAGTCTTTGTCATGTCTGGATACTATCTCAAGTCGCTACTGCAATGTGATTTTAACCAAGCTATTGTCTATGTCAGGTGTCTTTTGGACAGAAACAGCAAATGTTCTGTTCTTGTGCCACATCAGCAGTGAGAATATCAATCAACTTCCATCCTTTGTGTATATACAGTATCTCTAAGTCTTTATTTCTCCGGCACCATCCATGTACATAGCACTTCAACGCAGTAATGGGAGCAGCAAAATAATATGCGACAATGTGAATTTGCCCTTCATTTGTAGAAATAAACATTAGGAAATGTAGTCTCTGCCACCCTACAGTATTATATTAAAAAGTTTGAAGCTTCTAATTATACCGTCCGGTTAAGAATCTTTAAAATATACATTGTCACCAGTTTCTCACTCAGGGATTAACTCGAACATACAGATGGAGCAGATGTTATTGCATCTGGTAATGTAATGGTGCAGCATTTAACAGTCGTGCTATTGAAAATAATGGTTAAGAAGTAACACACATATTATTTACCAAATAACAACTTCGACATGTGTAAACTTTTTTCACTCAGCAGTTTGCCAATAATGTATCATTTCCAATCAAACGTTTGTTGTTTAATTGTGACAAGTAGAGATGGGCAAATTTTTGGGGTCGATTTGGATCCGCAGCGGATCGGCTGGTTCGTTTGGTCCGCAGATTTCAGCGGATCAATCTCAAAAAGGGCGATTCGCGGTTCGCGTATTTTTTATTACTATTGCTTATACACGCCGAGGATTCAGCAACCCGTGGATGGAATTTGTAGAATCCAATCCGCGGATTTTTAAGAATCTGACGAGTTGCTGAATTCGTGAATTGGATTGTACAAATTCGTCGACAGGTTGTATCCAGTAGCGTTTTGTTTTATAAATCCATTTGCAGATTTTACACTGCGAAACTGATTTTTTTTTCGGGGGGCGGGGGGATGCGAGAAAATCCGGGAAATGGATTTGGGCGGATTCGCTCGTCTCTAGTGACAAGAAGTCTTTATCACTAACATGTATATCACATTGATCAAATGATCACTATTAGGAAGATGTGTTTATTTGGATGCTAAGACCCTTCATCACTAAGACATATCAGATATAGTGGATGATGGGTGAGTTCGTTACGGTGAAATCTCAACTCCCACAACCCACTATGGTTTAGAGTCGGCAGTGCCGGCTTTACCCTTTCATTGCAGAACCACATTAAAGAAAGCATCGGTAAAGCAGGGAGGGATGAATTTTATGATTTTTGCCTGATCAAATTTACATAATCACAAACCAGCACACTTTAGACAAACCCAAAACGCTGAAAAAGTTTTAAAGGGAAAAAACACAAATCTCAGGGCAAGTGATTTTCTCTAAGGGGTATGGTTTTTTTTTTACATTTTAAAACAGAGTTCCAACTTTAGAATACTGTAGATGGAGATCTTGAGAACTAAATGTACAGCGATGCTCAGCAGCCCTATGGATTGCAGTACAGTATGTACACTTGCATAATGCGCAGGAGATATTTCCTCCATAAAACATCAACTGATGCTTCTAAATGACAAGCCAACATCAGGTGGCAAATATAATTTCTTAATGTGTGCCAAAGAGGATACACGGGAGAAGAAATTCCATACATTTTTCTCCATGTATAGGATGTCTTCTCCTGTGTATCCCCATTGGTACACTTTCAGTGCCCCCTTTACCTCCCAGGTAGCACCCATCTCCATATCCACATCAATTGATTGAGGTCCCTCTACATTTCTTTGCAAATATCATTGATACAATAAACTAGAGTGATAAAAATTAATATGGAAAAATGTTTTGTTACACGCTAACTCTGAAGGGGTTAATAAATTCGGTGCACTATGGCTTAATTTATCATTAAGGCTCAGAGGTCAACACATGTATAAAAACTATGAATGACCTTCTCCCCTGTAGGAGAACATTGTATTTAAACAGACTGGATTAAATTACACAGGATGAGTTAGGTGGCAGGTTTTTTCTTGTTCCTGGTCAGCATTATTTTATCTATCGTTGGATACAAATTGACACCTTGTGTTCCGGAGTGTACTGTACAGCATTGCAGAGCAATACATTATCATGTCCTCCAGCTCTGCACGGTTTTACGCAGACTGGCTTTTTTTCCCCACACTGCTTCTCCTCTGCATCCAGTCTACAACCATTAGATATTCAAACACAAAGGAAGCTCGGTATTTATACCCATAATTACGGCTTCTGTTTTATTTAATGTTGTAACATATCTTAGCTGCTCATGTGTAATGACCCCCTAACAAAAAAGAACTAATGGTATTTAATGGCTGTTTGCATCATTCTGCCTTGAACCAAAGGATAAAAAGTGCACTAATGAATACAAATAAACCCTTTAGTCTGCTCGGTTCCATATGAAATAAGGAAAATGAAATAACTCATGCTGAATGTGTATTTCTATGTAACATTTAAATATAATATAACGCAGAGTGCAAGATTAAAGGCTACATACTGCACAGGCAAATGACTATATATTGGCACATCTGCCAACGAACCATAACATGCAGTGATATCAAGCGTGCAGAAATTCTGACGTCGGCCCAACTTATATAATCAAACTGAGCAGTGAGGTGCATGAAAACATTGTAACGCCAAATTTGCCTTTATATATGAATTCAATAGAGATAGCCGTGTTTGTCCAGCAGGAATAGAGCAGAGTAAATTAGTACTGCAGTATTAGGCGATACGCTTTTTTTTTGGTCTGGACTAACAATTGACGTTATAGAACAAGCTTCCCAGAGTTCTCCTCTCTTCCTCAGGTCAGCAATACTGATTTACCTTAACCCTTTCAGTGCAGTGAGGCCCATCAACGCAATAGACTTTTGGTTTTAATCATTAAAGTGGACAGCGCCTTTAATGGCCGTTTCTGTGTTATAGTGTCCCAATATGCACTATCACTGTTTAATGAATAACCCGACTTGGGCAGTGTTTATCCTGACAGCTTACTCTGCTTTACCTGTTTTTCCGTACAGTTATATTATACATGCTGGGCTATAATGTTACTTTTTAGTATCATTCATAGGACTTACAGTATGTGATCACTGTCTTGTTGATAGATGATGACATACACATTATACTAGGGAAACGCTCTATTTTATTCTGCGTTGTGGGATGAGCGAGTAAATCTAATAGGACAAAGATTCCTAACACGGAATGAAACACGGGGAAACAACATTTCAAACATCATACATTTGTGGCTTTTGTCATCAAATTGTCCTAGTATTGACAAACCAGTTAAAAACGATAATATCTGGCCAATTTAATTCTCATACAGTTGTACGGTATTATACGAGCCTATAAATAAGCTGAGTTTCCACTGATAGTCGAGGCAACGGCAGTAGAATTTTCCAGAAAGGCGGCTATCGTCTGTCACAGAGATAACGCGCGGTATTGAAGTCAAACAACAATGTAAATACTGAATATCACTTCAAATCCCACATTATTGCCACTTGAAAAGAAATCCGGTTAATATAATATCACAAACTGTAAAACATTTCCATGTAACAATCTCATTCGCAACAAACTGTCCGGTACTGCAGTTGAGAAGCAAAAAAAACAACACACAAAACTCGTTATTCTCAAGGAGGCCGCGATGTATGAACAGTTACACCGTACAGTTCAATAATAGAAATCCAGCATCCAGGTGGACATGTGAAGAAATGTATTCACATTTATTTACAGAATTACAAGTTTCGGTTCTCACGTGGACCTTTTTCAAGATAAAAAAGCAGTGATACCTGTGTGCTAAATATACCCAGCAGCCACCAAGGGAAACACGTAAGGTGGAGGGGGGGGGGGAGGGGCGGGCAGGCAAAATGGTGCCAAGAACCCAAGTGCAACTGTTGCTAGGCAATGCTCCTAACAGGGTTGGGCTGAGGCCAGGGTGATGCTGAGCGGGCACATGCATTGTGGCAATGTGTGTGGCCAGCGTGAGCGAGCGCCTGCGCATGCCCATGAGCGCACAGCGCTTAGCTGCTTGCAGAAGCAAGCAAATTTGTTCATGCTGCTCGATGGCACGTCACGTGAGTGGTTCGCCCAATAAGGGCGAACCAGCTCCATGACGACCCCAACACGCCCCCATACATGCACAACTAGCTGTCCAGGAAAAGCATGGCCAAGCAGAGCACATGATGTCACGGCGGTCGAGTGCCAGCGCGCCCACTCCCAGCCTGGCCGCAGCCTTGTGCTACCTGTGATACAACAATAGAATAAGCCTTATTGTGATTGTTCCTAGTTATACATATCTCACTTGAATATAATACATTTAGATCATAATAAGGAACAAAGAGCAGTGTCTATACTGTATATGAAACTAAGCATAAATAAACTGTATATTAGAATATATACACATTGTATAATACGACTGCTCTAAACTCCTAGCGGCTCACTGTCATATGAATATCCTGTTATTCTAGCAACTATGCGTAAATATCGATGAGTAAAGATCCAGCCGTGCTGTGGACTGCAGACAAAATGTGATGACCAGCAGGAGAGTAGACGTCTATACAAAGCAATACCCACTATCGTTCAGAAGAGAGCAACAGTGTGTCCAACTCTTGGAGCCATTTTTTCAGAACCCTCCCAGTTTCCTTTCCCCTTACATGTTTCCTCTGGCATCTGGGGGGCATATTTAGCTAACAGTTATCACTGCTTTTTTTATCTTGAAAAAGGTCCACGTGGGGAATGAAACGTTGATGAATTGCTTGTAATTATGTAAATAAATTTGCATTTGAAATTCTTCACAAATCCACTGGAGTGCCGGATTTCTATTTTTGAATTGAACACTATATCAACCAGATGTCAGGACTGACGTGCGCCCATGGCAGGATCTACTAAGTGCTACTAAACATTGTGGGTGCTTATTTCTTCTACGTGAACAGTTATACTGACATTGTGAGTACCGTAGAAAACGAAACAAAAACTTATTGCACAGTGACTAATTATCACTGCCACCAAGATGTCAAAGTAAATCTACAGATTGTTATTGAACAGTAGAGACAAAGTGCGCTTCAAAAAAGAGTGTCCTAATCAATAAATTATCAGTGTATTAGATACTAGTATACACGCAGATGTGTATCGCACAAAAATAAAAAAGTACATACAAGTGTTACATATGATATTATATCAATAATGTGATAGTGATAAAGTGCATAAACATTAACAAAAATATCAAATGTAATTAAAGAATAGTCAAGAATTGTTCAATCAAATAAAAAGCAGATCTATAACAGACTCCAGATAGCTACAGTCCTGGCCATTCCTTATACTCCTGTAATAGTCCTCCTTAGATGTAGTTACTTCAGTGTGAATGAGCCTCTCTGCTACAGTAGGTGTGTATGCAGCTCTCACATGGAGGGATTCCCATCCTCACTAGATAGAAGCAATGTAACCGAAAGGAAAGCCCATAGCATTATACTGTTTAATAGTAACAACTCATTAAAATCCCAGGTACGTGTTACACTCACTCCTTTGTGATGGAGACAAAAGCATTCTCATATTTAAGGGAAGTGTGGTGCCCTTCAGCATGCGTCCTTGGAGCTCCTCATCGCTCTCCCAGACCCTGTCTACTCCCACCTGCTGTTACTTGGGTACTTCCTCTAGGAGTCACGCTGGATTTCCAATTGGCATGTGGGATTATTGGGCTGGTTGAGTCTCCGCTTTATTGGATACACAATTTGCAAAATTCAATCCTATGCATTTCATGACAGTGTCACTTTATCAGGGGAATGCTTTGATCACCAGGATCTGAGTCTTTTGTAGTCCCAAGAATTGACCTAATTGTTCAATTAACCTGAACATATGTTACTAATAATTGAACAGCTTTTGCATACAAATAATTCTTACATAAGAGATCTCAGATCACAACTTTACCACACACACACACACACACACACGCACGCACGCACGCGCGCGCGCACACACACACACACACACACAAACCTTGGTCACATTTGTTGCACTGAATCATATACACTATATTCCTGGATGTGCAGCTGTATGATCCTTTAACATTGAATGTTCTATGGTTGTGACTTGCTGATCCCACAGTCACAACCATAGAACATTAAATGTTAAAGGATCATACAGCTGCACATCCAGGAATATAGTGTATATGATTCAGTGCAACAAATTTGACCAAGGTTGCTACATTGGGGAAACCAGCCAAAAACTACAAGGAAGAATGAATATGCACAGACACTCTATACTCCATCACGAAGAAGGAAGATACTGCTCACCAGTGGGACATCACTTCTCACAACCAGATCATTCCATAAATTATTTAAAAATCAAAATCCTCAATGGAATGTTTAAAAGCACCCAAGAACGGAAAACATTTGAACTCAGAATGATAAGACTCTTTGACACTAAAACCAAAGGACTTAATGCGGACATGGGTTTTCTCACACCCTATCAAAATTGTTTGTAATTATCCTGCTTGCCTCAATTCTTATCCACACTTTCTCTCCCCCCCAGCATCCCTTCCCCTCCCCACCTTTCTTTGACACTGTCCCCAGGCTTCAAACACTTAACACCCTACCTTAACTACAGTAAATATCTGTTGTTTTTTTTTCTTTTTTCCTCTCTCTACACTGTTTTAGCCATTGAATCCTTTGTATATCAGTATTGCTTGACCTGGAGTAGAGAGGAGAACTCTCGAAAGCTTGTCCTATGACATAAATTGTTAGTCCAATAAAAAAGGTATCACCTAATACTGAAGAACTCATTTATTCTGCACTATCGCAACTGGACTAACACGGCTATTTTCTGCTTTATATATATATATATATATATATGTATATATATATACACAGTGTATATATATATATATATATATATATATATATATATATATATATATATATATATATATATATAAATAAATTAATATATTAACCAGTATAGGCAGATCATGAACCTCAGCTAAAGAGATTAAATAAATAAAGAAAAAATTAAAAACATTTATTGGTAACAATAATTTAAAAAAAAAAAGGGGGGGGGGTTAAAATGGCCGAAGTGGAAAGTATATACATATCCAAAAAACTACTAATGGAGTCTGATCATGTACTGCACCGACACACTTTATTCGAGCAAATACCCAGTATGTACCTGGCAGATACCTGGAATGCGCCGCTCCTCACCTCTGACAAGCCCCGTTGTGTTTGCCTTCCCAGCCTGGGTTCATGCCTGGCTGACGGGCGGCTGATCTGTTAAATGATAATGATTAGGATTTAATAGGCTGCAATGCTTCGCGTGTCTACCAGATGGCATAAATTCATGAATTGTAATGCAGTATATATATATATACTGTGCAGTATTGCAGCCAGCGGGAATAAAATGCTTCAATCCCTGCATGGAAAATACCTCAATGCACTCGGGCAGAAAACAGTCACAAACCTCAATACACCCGGGTATACCCAAATTCGTGGGACTAGCCGAGCTCGAATAAAGTGTGTCGCCAGTGTATGTACAGCTACATTGATGTACCTATTAGTATCTAAAGAGTTGTTTGGTAACATGGTTACCAGATGTATTTTCAATTTTAATATTTATTTTCTCTGAAATGGTTCAAGCAAATTGTCTGAAAACTTAGTACAACTTACAAAATAATACATTTAATGTTTTGTATCAAGAATCCCGTCAATTATTTATTTTTATCACTTAAAAAAAAATGAATTTCAAGATGGGGCTGCACCGATTCAGGGTAAACTTCCGGCAGATTTAAGTTAGGTTCGGCAGAAAGGTACCCTCAAAATGTCATCAGAATGGGTCAAGGCATTTGGCCTGTGGAGAGAGAACACAAACACAAAAACACACACAACCAAAAAGGCCACAAAGTCTAGTGGAAATCATCACTTCACTCGCTACGCTCGCTTTTACAATTAGACTTCCTACATGTAGTGGTGAGAAGTAGAATGGATTTGGTCCTTTATTTATTCATTACATTGTTCAAATTCATTAAGGTAAAGAAAAGCATATTAACCTGTATTTGTTGTATTCAGTCTTCAAAAACCTCCAAGAAAACTTAACCAAGTACCTGAGCTTCTATGTCCTGCAAGCTCAAGTCCTTACCACTTAAGGTCCATCCACAAATGTCTGCTGATTGTTCCCAAGTATAGGTTACCGGAAGCTCCATAAGTCAATGATTAGAGAAGGTCATTCTCAGTATAAGTATCAAGAAAATATGGAGTGGCAATATACAAGTAATCATTGCTTAGATTACAACTAGCCCAAAGCACCAACCCAAGCTATGTAAGAAGCCCTGTGGGGAAATCACTTTATTTTACAAATAAATAACTAAAACAAATGGCATATTTAGGAATTTTAAACGGAGTCACACCATTACCAAAATATGTTTCCTGTTACTTAGGAAGGTGCTAATAAGTTCTTGATTCATGGTTTAGATAATTGTTGCATCTGTTGGGGTTACAGCACAAATAAATATAGTGCAACTGTGACTGCCAAGAAAACACACCATGCTGTGAGCTCACTCAGTGCCTTTACCCTGCGACAGTTATTGACACTCATTAAACAACAACACACACCAGGTAGTGTCACTGGGGTGCATCATGGGAGTGAGCACATAGTGGACAGGTAGATAAGAGCTTTTTAATGAGGTGATCGTTACAGGTGCCCACACATTTCCAACACATACAAAACAGAGATCTCTACACAAAAAGTGTGAGCAGCCCCCACTAGTGCATTAAAAGCGCTTAATACACATCACGATTTAAAGCCATTAGACTCTCACATGTTACAGAAAGTCTTAGCCTCTCTTTTCGCCTGTTTCCCTGCGGGGAGCTGACCTCAGCACCGAATGGTGATGGGGACGTCACCGCAGGGGAGCTCGTGGCAATAAGATAGACGCCTGTCATCCAACCTACTTAACGAGACATGCGCTCGCTCCATCAGGAATACGTCTCTGCAACACTGAACTAGGGTTTCTCCATTTTTGTTTGGAAAATACTTATTACCCATAAAGGGCCTTATGTACTCTAATATGCAGCGCTTTGCTATAGGACACATTCAGGCTCTGGAAATACCTTAAAGCCCATTCAAGTATTATTATTATTATTATTATTTATTATTAGTATCGTTTATTTGCAAAGTGCCAACATATTCCACAGTGTGGTACAGTGGGGGGTACAGATTTGTATAAAGGACATAAACAGAATGACATACCAAGTAAGGACCAACAGAAAAGATGGTAATGAGGGCCCTGGTCCTGAGAGCTTACACTCTAGAGGGAATAAGGGTAAAGTGCCTAATGGCACAGCACTGCTTAGTATTGTGCCAAAGTCCTAGAATTAGTTAGGATGTCATATTTGCTGCACATATAACCTTCTCCATTTGTACAGTGAATTAGCCATAAACTTATTGTAAGGGATTGCATAGCTTTCTGTCCATAATTTGTGCAAATAATATACTCTTCAATATTCAGTGTTGAAATGGTAAGAGTGTTGACGCATACAAATAGAGACATTCATAATGTGCAATAAAGTGGCTTACGGCTGAGTACTGTACTGCTAAGGTCCAGTAAAGTCGCATTTTAGCAACTAAATTGACAATGTGAGAACATGTGCCTCTTAGCATGTGTATATCCATTCCTGGTACAGGTGCTCCATATGTCTGTGTCACTGAGAGATTTCTGGAATGGTTATATGAAGCAATAGAACAAGTTGTAGAGCAGTTACATTGTGGATATTATAATGGGATGCCTTTGCTAATCTGGAATTGTATAAACCTCTCTTGCTAAAAAGTATGAATTAACGACAAGGGTTTTATGTATCAACATAGGGAAAGGTGTGTAGGTGCACTGTAGTTTTTTCAGAGTAGAGCTGCAGCGTATCTGATACTGAATGTTGAACTTCTATCACTTCAGATATTGACAATTTTTTTGTGGAAACAAAGATAAAAAAAGAGTAGTGCAGAGAGACGCAGACTGTGATCCATCTCATTATAATCTGTGCACAATGTAACTGCTCCCAACTCCTCCTACTGATACTTCCCAAGGTGCAAGCTGGGACAGAGACACCGAATCTGATACTGTACATTGCATTATAATCTGTGCACCATGTAACTCCTCCCAACTCCTCCTACTGACTCTCCCCAAGGTGCAAGCTTAGGCAGAGAGACACCGAATATGATACATCTCATTACAATCTGTGTACCATGTAACTCCTCCTACTGTCTCTCCCCAAGGTGCTAGCGGTGCCACAAAGGGAAAATGTGAGCAAAATGCTTTGATACATAGGTGCAGGGTGGCCATACCCCAGGTTTGCTACAAAATTGCATTGATACATAGGCCACCAAGAAATTATAAGCACACTTTTAAATGGAGGATCTCCTTGCCTTTCAAATTTGAAGTGGTGGACCATTAATAGACTGTAAAGAATCTCCCTGACATCCTTTGGCCCGAGCTTTTAGCCACGCTGCTCCCACTCTTTGGATCAGTCTGCCTCATACAGTTCGAGAGGCCCCCTCTCTAGGAATCTATAAAAACTGTCTCAGTACCTACAGTACCTGCTTACCCAGGCATTTAATTAAAGAACCACAACCTGTCCGGTATTTAATAATTGCGGTACCGTCCCATCCTGTATTGTATCTGTCTTTGTGTTTGGTCTCTTTTCTAGCCTTAAACGTTTTCTTCTTTTTTTCATTTTTGTAACTGTGAAGTGCTTTGAGTCCCATTGGGAAAAGTGCTATATAAATAAAGTTATTATTTTAAAAGCTCCATTTATCTTTAAAGAATATTTCAATAAATCCGTTTGCTGTTTTCCTGCAGATACAATTATTTGACAATTTATGGTAATCCACAATTTCACATTGCGTGTCACACAGTAGCTCAAAAGGCAGATAAATACAGGAGATAACATTCAGTGTATTTCATGCCTTAATAAAATATGAACTATGGAAAAGGAAGCAGAAAAACAAACATATGAATTTTCTCTCATTTTACTGAACATGTGGTATGCCGAGTTATGAAACATTGTGTAAAGAACATCATTGTATCTTGTATGCCCTTTCAAAACTAAAAGGGGTGATCTTCATATTTGTATTCTAATCTTTTTATTTGTATTGTATTGTTTACATCTCTCATGTTTTCCTTTGTTTAAATAGCCGCTTGTCTTTTTTAAGACATTTACAACACGTATTTATAGATATCTATAGAAATATTTCAATATAATATATGAGACAGGACGTGCTACTCAATGTTCTCTCATTGATACATTATGCTTCAGTATTTAACATGATGAAACCTGGAGTTTATGACTTATTCTGTAGCAAGCAGAATGATATATATTCAGTGAAATATGTATTAGTCCCTTTGGGAATAATTTTCCATGAATACTTTATGGCATTGGATTATGGTTACATGTCAGGTAAATTGGAACAGCACAGAAGGGGTAGTTATTGAAATTGACACTCATCTCAATCTCATTTTAAAGGATTAACACTAATATTAAACTTGAATGCCCTACAAAAAAAATGTATATTTTCATTATACAGAAATCAGGACAAGTTTAAAAGTTTGTTGTTGAAAATCCAGCACCTTTAGTTCAAGTCCATCACCCAGCACCTCACCCAACCCCTCACCCATCCCCTCACCCAGCCCCTCACCCAGCCCCTCACCCAGAACCTCACCCAGCACCTCATTCATCCAATCACCCATCTCCTCATCCATCCCCTCACCCAGCCCCTCACCCAGCCCCTCACCCAGCACCTAACCCAGCACCTACCCAGCACCTCACTCATCCAATCACCCATCTCCTCATCCATTCCCTCACCCAGGACCTTACCCAGCACCTCACCCAGCCCCTCACATAGCCCCTCATCCAGCACCTCACCCAGGCCCTCACCCAGCACCTCACCCATGCCCTCACCCAGCACTTTTCAGCCCCTCACCCAACCCATCACCCAGCCCCTCACCCAACACCTCACTCATCCAATCACCCATCTCCTCATCCATCCCCTCATCCAGGACCTTACCCAGCACCTCACCCAGCCCCTCACACAGCCACTCACATAGCCCCTCACCCAGCCCCTACCCAGCACCTCACTCATCCAATCACCCATCTCCTCATCCAACCCCTCACCCAGCACCTTACCCAGCACCTCACCCAGTCCCTCACACAGCCACTCACATAGCCCCTCACCCAGCACCTCACCCAGGCCCTCACCCAGCACCTCACCCATGCCCTCACCCAGCACTTCACTCAGCTCCTCACCCAACCCATCACCCAACCCATCACCCAGCACCTCATCCAGCACATACCCAGCAGCTCACTCATCCAATCACCCATCTCCTCATCCATCCCCTCACCCAGGACCTTACCCAGCACCTCACCCAGCCCCTCACACAGCCACACACATAGCCCCTCACCCAGCACTTCACTCAGCCCCTCACCCAGCCCCTCACCCAACACCTCACCCAGCCCCTCACCCAGTCCCTCACCCAGTCCCTCACCCAGGCCCTCATCCAGCACTTCACTCAGCCCCTCACCTAGCCCCTAACACAGCCCCTCACCCAGCACTTCACTCAGCCCCTCACCCAACCCATCACCAAGCCCCTCACTCAACACCTCACCCAGCCCCTCACCCATCCCGTAACCCAGTCCCTCACCCAACACCTCACCCAGCCCCATACCCATCCCCTCACCCAGTCCCCCACCCAGCCCTCATCTAGCCCCTCATCCAGCCCCTCGCCCATCCTCTCACCCAACCCCTCACCCAACCCCTCACCCAGCCCCTCACCCAGCCCCTCACCCAGAGCCTCACCCAGCGCCTCACCCAGCCCCTCACCCAATCCCTCACCCAACCCCTCCACACAGCACCTCACTAAGAGCCTGACCAACATCTCACCCAGCACCTCACACAGAACCTCACTCAGAACCTCACCCAGCCTCTCACCCAGCCCCTCATCCAACCCTCACCCAGCCCCTCACCCAACCCCTCACCCAGCCTCTCACCCAGCCCCTCATCCAACCCCTCACCCAGCCCCTCACCCAACCCCTCACCCAGCACCTCACCCAGCCCTCCACACAGCACCTCACTAAGAACCTGACCAACCTCTCACCCAGCACCTCACACAGAACCTCACTCAGAACCTCACCCAGCCCCTCACCCAGAACCTCACTCAGAACCTCGCCCAGAACCTCACTCAGAACCTCACCCAGACCCTCACCCAGCCCCTCACCCAGCCCCTCACCCAGCCCCTCACCCAGAACCTCACCCAGAACCTCACCCAGAACCTCACCCAGAACCTCACCCAGAACCTCACCCAGAACCTCACTCAGAACCTCACCCAGCCCCTCACCCAGCACCTAACCCAGCACCTACCCAGCACCTCACTCATCCAATCACCCATTTCCTCATCCATCCCCTCACCCAGGACCTTACCCAGCACCTCACCCAGCCCCTCACATAGCCCCTCATCCAGCACCTCACCCAGGCCCTCACCCAGCACCTCACCCATGCCCTCACCCAGCACTTTTCAGCCCCTCACCCAACCCATCACCCAGCCCCTCACCCAACACCTCACTCATCCAATCACCCATCTCCTCATCCATCCCCTCATCCAGGACCTTACCCAGCACCTCACCCAGCCCCTCACACAGCCACTCACATAGCCCCTCACCCAGCCCCTACCCAGCACCTCACTCATCCAATCACCCATCTCCTCATCCAACCCCTCACCCAGCACCTCACCCATGCCCTCACCCAGCACTTCACTCAGCTCCTCACCCAACCCATCACCCAACCCATCACCCAGCACCTCATCCAGCACATACCCAGCAGCTCACTCATCCAATCACCCATCTCCTCATCCATCCCCTCACCCAGGACCTTACCCAGCACCTCACCCAGCCCCTCACACAGCCACACACATAGCCCCTCACCCAGCACTTCACTCAGCCCCTCACCCAGCCCCTCACCCAACACCTCACCCAGTCCCTCACCCAGTCCCTCACCCAGTCCCTCACCCAGGCCCTCATCCAGCACTTCACTCAGCCCCTCACCTAGCCCCTAACACAGCCCCTCACCCAGCACTTCACTCAGCCCCTCACCCAACCCATCACCAAGCCCCTCACTCAACACCTCACCCAGCCCCTCACCCATCCCGTCACCCAGTCCCTCACCCAACACCTCACCCAGCCCCTCACCCATCCCCTCACCCAGTCCCCCACCCAGCCCTCATCTAGCCCCTCATCCAGCCCCTCGCCCATCCTCTCACCCAACCCCTCACCCAACCCCTCACCCAGCCCCTCACCCAGCCCCTCACCCAGAGCCTCACCCAGCGCCTCACCCAGCCCCTCACCCAACCCCTCACCCAACCCCTCCACACAGCACCTCACTAAGAGCCTGACCAACATCTCACCCAGCACCTCACACAGAACCTCACTCAGAACCTCACCCAGCCTCTCACCCAGCCCCTCATCCAACCCTCACCCAGCCCCTCACCCAACCCCTCACCCAGCCTCTCACCCAGCCCCTCATCCAACCCCTCACCCAGCCCCTCACCCAACCCCTCACCCAGCACCTCACCCAGCCCTCCACACAGCACCTCACTAAGAACCTGACCAACCTCTCACCCAGCACCTCACACAGAACCTCACTCAGAACCTCACCCAGCCCCTCACCCAGAACCTCACTCAGAACCTCACCCAGCCCCTCGCCCAGAACCTCACTCAGAACCTCACCCAGACCCTCACCCAGCCCCTCACCCAGCCCCTCACCCAGAACCTCACCCAGAACCTCACCCAGAACCTCACCCAGAACCTCACTCAGAACCTCACCCAGCCCCTCGCCCAGAACCCCACCCAGAACCTCACCCAGCCCCTCACCCAGAACCTCACCCAGAACCTCACCCAGAACCTCACCCAGCCCCTCACCCATCCCCTCACCCAGCCCCTCACCCAGCCCCTCACTGAGCACCTCACTCAGCCCCTCACCCAGAGCCTCACCCAGCCCCTCACCCATCCCTCCACACATCACCTCACACAGCCCCTCACCCAACCCCTCATCCAACCCCTCATCCAACCCCTCACCCAGCTCCTCACCCAGCACCTCACCCAGCCCCTCACCCAGCCCTTCACCCAGAACCTCACTCAGAACCTCACCCAGCCCCTCACCCAGCCCCTCACCCAGAACCTCACCCAGAACCTCACCCAGCCTCTCTCCCAGAACCTCACCCAGCCCCTCGCCCAGAACCTCACCCAGAACCTCACCCAGCCCTCACCCATCCCCTCACCCAGCCCCTAACAAAGCACCTCACCCAGCCACTCACCCAGAGCCTCACCCAACCCCTCACCCAGCCCCTCACCCAGCCCTCCACACATCACCTCACACAGCCCCTCACCCAACCCCTCATCCAACCCCTCACCCAACCCCTCACCCAGCACCTCACCCAGCCCTCCACACATCACCTCACTAAGAACCTGACCAACATCTCACCCAGCACTGCACACAGAACCTCACCCAGAACCTTACCCAGCCCCTCGCCCAGAACCTCACCCTGCCCCTCACCAGTGCCTCACCCAGTGCCTCACCCAGCCCCTTACCCAGCCCCTCACCCAGCCCCTAATCCAACCCCTCAACCACACTTTTGTTTGTAAACACCATAAATATAATATAATATGTTTTGTTATCATTCCCCTTCCATAACATTACAGTTTACAGTTATAATGTAATGTGCCAATACATCGTTGGGAGAATACGTTGTAGCACTAAGGCCCATATTTACTAAACAGCTCTGAGACTGTAAGATATCTGAAGGGCGATTCCAGATTGATGTGAATGCCTTGCTGGTACTAGAGACTAAGATAACTGCACTTTGGGTGTGCTCAGGTATGTCCAGAAATGTCAAGAACTATTGTTTGGTGAAAACGGCCTTCATTGTGACATTTCCTTTGGTGCACACACTTTGTAAGATCATTGCAGTGGAGGAGCAAAGAAGAGGATGGTGATGGGATATTCTGCATGCATTGGGGGCATACATTGATTATGTACTCATCATCATAAACCAGTGACAGCATTCTCATAAACGGGCAGACATAAGATCAGCACATCTCTGTCCTTCACATCAAAACCAGTCGTCATGGGTGAAATTGTCAACATTCGGCTCGCAAATGTTCGGACAAATTTTTCTATTTTTTCATAAGCCTGTATAACCTTGTTTGAACCTTTTGTTACACACCTTGCAAAAGAAAGCAATGCCGCGTCAGTCATATTTTTTTTGCTGTTTTATTCGCTGCCGAGATTTTTGTTTTATTTTTAAATTCGTCGAAGGAAACTTTTTAAGTTCGTTTTACTTTTAAGAGCATTTTTTTTTCACTTTTTCTTAGTCTTATTTTCATATATACACATGTAAAACAAAAAGAAATGTAGAGGTGACTTTTTACCAAACACAGACAAATTCACGAGAAGTCCAACTTCGGCAGAAATGCAGCGGATTGGGACTTCTGCTAAAAGATTGCCCATCTCCAACAAACCAATCAATACAAGTCAAACAATAACCCCATATAATGCATACAGTAAGCAGAGGCGTTATACTATCTCCCCCAGGCAAATGTATATCCAGCCAAGACCACATGAGGCTTTTTAACCCATTGGGATTAATTGAGGGCATACCACTGATATTATAATTCATTCTCTCCCAGTGTGTATGCTAATTTAATTCAGTGGTGGGCTTAACTCAACAGGGTTTATAGAAGGGGCAGAGATTATTTCTGCCAGTGTGCAATCAAATAATGGTAAATGTAACTTATTTCTTCTTTCATCACACATGTTCAAGTTTACACATACGTGGGAAGTAAATCTCAGCTCTACTTTATATTATACAGTAACGTGTCTAGGTTTATGCAGGAGCTCAAATGCTTGGTCCCATAAATTCATCCATATAGAGGTAACCCTCCACCGTTTTTTAATGCAGCTTCAATAAATATTTTTTCATTTGCCACATGACCTGTTCTTTGTCGCTGTGCGCCACACTCAATATTCTTTATATTATACAGGTTTATATTGTGACCAAAATAACAGTTCTTCAAACTAAAACCAAAGAAATTGACCTTGTCCATAATCCAAACCTCAGAAGCAAATTACAGCACCCATTGGACATTAATGTTGAAGCCAATAACCTCTTATGTCATGAACTTAAAAAAATATGCAAACTACGTATCCCTTAAAGTCGCAAACAGTGTAACCTCAATGCTTGAAAGTTCTGTGGTTTACACACGGAGCCCATTTGGCACAGTAATTTCTTTGCTCCATTTGCCCCAGGGCCAACCACTTTTTGTAGCAGAGATTCATTGGGCTTGCTCAAAAACTATCTTCAACAGTAAAACATCAAAACCTTAGCAGTGACCTCAATTAACTGGGACTACTTGAGTAAAGTGGAACTCCAGATTGCCGACCTCTATATGTCTGGGGGGATTAACCCTGTTAGAAATGGTGGGGCCAGAAACATATTGACCTGCAATAAATTACTAACCTGCTGTGTGTTGAACGGACTAAATGATTCATCAACTTACTCTGACCGGAAAATTTCCGCATGGTGTCAATGTCTCAGGCCAATGCAACTGTTTTGATGCAAATAATAAACACTGGATATTTAAAGGCTTATTTAGCTGCTCAATAGCCATATACATTTTCTTCTTAGACACAGGCAGTGTGTGTTACACATTAGTGTAAGAAAATAAAAGTAAATTCAGCGCACCAATTGATTTAAATATAAATAATCACATTAACGAATAGTGATGTGATTGGAGTGAACCGTGAATAAATGTGTAAAATACACACAAAAAATGACATTCAACATATCGTTAAACAAAAAGTGAATTAAAACATGACCTTATATAGGCCGTGGAAAGTGATGGAGTCGGCTGCTATCCTCAAAAGGTGTCTCATCATCTCACAGAACTAGGAAAAAATAAGAGGAAGAAGCGCACGACTCATGGTGCAGTATATAAAATCTTATTTTTCCTTGTATATAATAATAATAATAATAGCATGTTCTTGCTGCTAGTTTTATGTAGCGCTTTACAGATACATTTTGCAGGCACAGGTCCCTGCCCCATAGAGCTGACAATGTATTTTCTGGTGCCAGAGGCACAGGGACATAAAGTGACTTCTCCAAGGGCACAAGGAGCTGATACTGGGAATTAAACCAGGTTCCCCTGTGTCAAACTAAGTGCCAGTCAGTGTCTTTACTCACTGAACCGCTCCTTCTCCCTGTATAACACATTAGTCTCATAAATATTGTTATGTCAGCTCAATTATAAAAAGGTTTTTAGTAAAAGAAATGCTATAGGTTTTCAGCTAAGCTTTTTGTCTTCTCTGCTATTGATTGTTGAGCCCTTGTTTGGATATCTTCATCAGATTGAATATGATTTTAGGATTATACGAATCTTCACTTCAGCTCTTAAATAGGATAAATCATTGTTAAAATATTGATAAAGTATTTTAATACAAAGAAGTATATTGATTGCAGTATAGATTTATGTTCAAGGTGCGTGGATATTACAATATAACAATGGAAAATACAAATACAATTATATATTTTTAACACAATAATTTGCACATCTTATGGTCAAACTACAGAGCACAGTATTATATCCCTGTAAAGTAATTTTCACTATTGATAATACAAAATCCCCTAAGAAAGAGGTTCACAACTCCAGTCCTCGAGACCCCCCAAAAGGTCAGGTTTTCAGGATATCCCTTCTTCATCACAGGTGGCTGAATCAGTCCCTGCTTCAGCACAGGTGGCTCAATCAGTGGCTCAGTCTTTGACTGAGCCACTGATTGAGCCACCTGTGCTGAAACTGGTATATCCTTAAAAATTAACCTGTTGGGGGTTCTTGAGCCCTGGAGTTGAGAACACCTGCTCAAAGAGGAACCAACACATGCAGTGACATTGCTTAAGGCAACATATTACGTGTACTTTCTACAATATGTAAATGTCATTTTGAACTGTGGCCCTATCTCTTTGTAGTTAGAAGAATTTTTTCAGCTGATGCTGTGAACAAAAAAGTAAATAGTAAATGCAAATATATAAGGTACTGTATAAGGGAGATTGGGTGAAAGTCAATAACATTCACATGTTCCCACTTACCTAAAGTGTAAATGGGGATGAAGAACAGATGGACATATTTCTCTGACCTTTAGATATGATTTGGTTGACCCACACCTGTACAGATAATTGATACCGTGCTATGTAGCTTTAATATGGTACAACATATCAACATCTTGCTGACCTTGCCCCAAATTTGTACACTACTTGAAAACCTAGTGATGTGATTAGTAAATCGACAACGAAAGAGAGCCCTAATTTAATGAAGTTTTTTATAACTGCTGTGCATTGCAGCAATGCTCTTGTAACATCACTCCAATGCTATGGGGAGAATTTATCATAGCGTACCTAGAGTTTAGCTCAGCTTCAGGCCATGCCACAACGCTTCTCTTAAGGTGCAATTCCACTTGCTTTTTCAATCAATTGAACTTCACGTGCCTCAGGGGCAGTTATCCCTTTTAAAGCCCCTCCAAGAGTGAGTGAGATACTAATGTTGCCATTAATTAGTTCAGTTATGTCATACTGTAGCAACTGACTTTATCACGTGTATGCTATCATTCAGAGGGAAGTTGGTGGTTGGTAAAGAATGCTACAAGGTTGGTAAACAAAGTTAACAGCATGGTGACGCTCTCCTGACCTTTAATAGCCCCATTGTCCAATAAACCAGGGGTCCTAAACTCAAGTTGTCAAGACCCCCAACAGGCCAGGTTTTCCCGATATCCCTGCTTCAGCACAAGTAGCTCAATCAGTTCTCAGTCTTGTTGAGGTCTTCAATTGAGCCACTGATTGAGCCACCGGTGCTGAAGCAGGGGTATCCTTAAAACCTGACATGTTGGGTGGTAAACGATATCCGTGTGGAACGGAGCACAGCCCCAGCAGGACAGTAACAAAAATGGTCATTACTGGGTAACTCCCATAAAAATATTATTTTTTCTGCTCACATTAGCACAAACAGGTTAAAGTAGGTAAAAATACCCCACCTACGCGTTTCACGCTAATGCGCTTTGCCAAGGTGGGTGGTATTCAAGACCTGAGTTGATACGCCCTGCATTAAACCATTTTATTTACCGTGAAAAATCCTTATAATCAGACTTTCTTTTAAACCAAGCAGGCTGGAGAGTACACAATGTTAAGGCCTTTATTCAAAACCAGTTACTGCTTGAAAACAATTAGACAATATGAGAAGTAGGGAAATAATGAAAAATCATGATGGATTGTGATTCCCAGTGGAAATAAATGTCCCATTACAATCTGTCAGTCATAATGAAAATGAGTTGTGGTGGTTCCAAGCACATTAACAGGAAAGAGGTTATATTGCCAGATGCAGGAATTCTGCCTTTATGTGTTTCTTCTGTCCTATTTTGGTTTTGCTCTATTGCAGGGGTGGCCAACTCTAGTCCTCAAGGGCCACCAACAGGTCAGGTTTTCATTATATCCCTGCTTTAGCACAGGTGGCTGAGCCACTGATTGAGCCCCCCTGTGCTGAAGAGCCATCCGTGCTGTCTTCTACTGAGTCACTGATTGAGCCACCTGTGCTGAAGCAGGGATATCCTGAAAACCTGACCTGTTGGTGGCCCTTGAGGACTGGAGATGGCCACCCCTGCTCTATTCCCATTTCATCTGAACCATTCTAATGTCTATAGAAACTCTAGACAAATAATGAAAATACAGGAATGATGAACAGATCCCACTGTCACCCTGGTGCCACTGTTATTCGCATGACTGACCAGCACATTTATGGGATGCAACGGCTTAACGTTCCAGTAAATGTGCACAGTTTCAGCCGTTATGATTAATGTTATATCTGTGCAATAAAATGTGCCCCAGAGATTATAGGGGGGAATACATCAAAAGGTTACCAAATCGCTTCCGAATATCTGTAAACTCTCAAGTTCATTAGTTTAAAAAAAATAGCTCCTCTTCATTAAGGCTTCCAAAGTAAACAGGCGGAGTTGGAAACTAATTGTCTCAGTACTCACCAAACTGGTTTTGGAATAAAGTTTACATGTCAATGAAAGTAGCATGGATTTCATCCTACTAAGAAATATTATGTCAGTTGTATGGTTCAGCAAAGTATCCGGTCACTCCTCCTTCTCTTACCGTGCACCCCAAAACTGGAACAATCTACCGGAGACTCTCACAGCCGCCACCAGCCTAAGTTCTTTCAAAACTAAAGCTGTCTCACATTTTAATCTGGTCTGTAGCTGTTACATACGCCTATAATATATATTATCTCTAACTGTGCATGCTATGTCTTGTATATAATGTATAACCCTGCTCACTTATGTAACTATGTATTGTAACCATGTATTATTTGTCATCTTAACTCTGTGCCCAGGACATACTTAAAAACGAGAGGAAAGTGTGTTCTCCTTTGATGTAGGAGGCGGAAGGAGGGGCTTGGGTTAGATTGTAGTTAATCTAGGCGACCCGAGTAGGAATACAGATGGTCGTATACAAGGTGGGATGAGGCGGTGACCCAAGGAAAAGAAGCATGCAGAAGAGGTGTCTCCCCCCCCCTCCCCAACCCCCTCCCGCATAGGGAGTGTTATAATGTATTATTATTTCACTAGAAAATGGGAGTTGCACGGTGTTCAATGTTGAAAATCATTACAAACATTGTATGTACGCATGTATTGTAACATTGTGAAAACTAATAAAAATGTAAGTTATAAAAAAATGTGTATTACTACCTGGTAAAACATTTTATAAATAAATAAATAATATATCTGTATTTACAGTATAGTGAGCCCACAATGTACTCAGTGTTTTACAAAAAGAGACAATACAGTACAGGACAGGGAATTATAATACAATTAGTGTCACAAACAAAATCAGGCAGTAGGAAAGGAAATCCCTGCCCCGGAGAGCTTACAATCTAAGTAGTATGTTGGGAGAGATACAGAGATAGCAGGTGAGGGAATAAGTGCAGTAGATGTCAGTTCTTGGCCACAATGGTTGGTAGGTGTGACAGGCTACTTGTGACATTAGCCACGACTCTAGGATATTGAAAAACTTAATGTAAGAGGTGAGTTTTAAGGTTTGTCTTAAAGGCAGAGGGAGAAAGATGCATGGTGTATACGGAGTGTGGGGAAATTCCACAGGTAAGGGACAGTGAGGGAAAAAAGGTTTAAGGCAAGAGAGTGAGAGAGCACTAGAGGTGAAAGGAGAGGAAAGGAGACAGTTACAGTACGAGTAGAGCGCAGGAGACCCGAAGGGGTATAACGAGAGATCAAAGCTGATATGTAGGGAGGAGCAAAAAGCTGATATGTAGGGAGGAGCAGATGAGCGGAGAGACTTACTGGTATATTAACTGACCCACACTGGTCAGGTGTTTTTTATGTTTTCTATGTTTACCTACGGAGGGTTAAATTAAAAGTATTATTTCAGTAGGAGCATTCCAAAATGTTTTAAGTTCCGGTGTTGCAGAAAAACTACGGCAAAGTGGTTTGCCATGGCTGTCTCTGACCGTTGGATTAAACGTAATAATTGCATTGCAGCATTATGGTTTAAACAAGTATATAACATTGTGTAAAATTACCTCTTACTCTGCCTTGTTTATATTAAGGCCTTCTAAATGTCCATCCCTGCTCTGTGTCCTCCAATCTGTCTAATTAGGAATATCTCTAACAGATTACATGGTAAGCAATAGAATTCATCAAACATACAATCTCACAGGGACGAGCTTGCTATATTCACAGCAGTTTGCTCTTCTTGTACTTCTTGATTATGTTAAATTCTAATTAGAGATGGGAGATTTTTTTGGATCAATCTCAAAAAGGGCGATTTGCGTATTTTTTATTCTTATTGCCAATATATTCAGCGTTGACGTTGATTTATTTATGTATTTCATTTGTCAACGAGTTGCTGAATCAGTGGATTGGATTCTAGAAATCCGGCAAAGGATTATATCCAATGGCGGTTTTTGATGATTCCACGTGGATTAAAACTGGCCGAATCCGTTTGCAGATTGTAACCTGCAATATGGATTTTGGGGAGGAAAATCTGCGAAAAATCTGGGAAACAGATTTGGGCTGATTCACCCATCTCTAATCTTAATGTAAATTATATTTTGTTGACAAAGCAGCCTTAAAAAAGAACATTTCCCCATCCAAGCACCACATCTTTTAATTCTGTACTTTATAATGATTTGATTACCCTCAATGCTATTTTTCCTACCAACTTTATTACCATACAGTATACAATACTGTATGTCATAATGATTTTGAGAGACAGGGGCCCATCCTCACTATCTCATATGTTTTAGAAATAACTAATTAATCTCACAGTTGGGACCTGTCTACTTTACACTGGGTTTTGGAGGGATGGGGAATATGTTTGAGATTACTATGAATTAGCAGCTGCAAATATTGGTGAGTAAAAAATTAGATATTAATTTATTTTAGATGGCCGTAGCCATTCAATATGTACGAATAAGGGTCCACTTCAATTTCCAGTGTATTGCTTCAGACTGCATACTTTAAAACAAATCACCACCATGGAATACATAATTTTTTTAGAGTGCAATTTATCTGAAGATCCCACTGCTATTTTTGCATTACGCAAAACAAGTGTAATATTTTGCACTAATCCAACATTAGACTGCAAGTTTGGTATCTTCTGTCATTTTATGGTGTAAAGTACATGGGCAGTGTGCTAAATCTTAAAGAAAATGTAATTATACAGTATACAATGGATGTCAATGTCCTATAAAATCTCCCAATATGTCCCCCTACAGAACTGAATGGCTTGAGTTACTTAACAATGAACAATTTGATTACACATTTTTTGTTGGTGCATAAATAAATGGCATACACTTCCAATGACGAGTTGATCAGATGGGAATTAAAGATGGTTCAAAATGTGTTTACCAAATATATTAAGGATTGGCATTAATCTTTCAGAAAGAATACTGAGCTGATCTTATTGGATGCCCATTCTTGGGTAGACTGGCAAGACGGTCCAATCTGTAACTGATAAATAACAGTATCCTTTGCCAGAACATTTGTTCTATATTAAATGTCTAAGGGGCGTTCAACGAATGGCAAAAAAAAAGCATACAGTACATAGAAAATGAATAAAATGTAGCTAATGATAAATTTATTAAAATATGTGTATATTTAGGTATAATATGAGACACACTATTTCTTGCTTTTCACAATGAAATATTTTGGAATGAGCCAAAGTTTAACCTGCTTGCCTCTGTAGAGGTCTGCAGGTCTGCATTGCAGGCTTCTCTGGAAGCAAATAAGGTATTTTCATGGAGAACTGGTTTATACTAATCTAAATACATTGCAGGACCAAACCCAGCACCAATCAATATCTGAGGATGGTCTATTTACCACTAATTTCTGTATCCTCACATTTGTAGGTTCAGAATCTACTTTGACATGTTTGCCAGCTTTACTCTTCTACCATATACTTGTTCCAAGTTGCCCAGTATTTGTTCCTCACGCGCCATCTTTCCTTTGATCATCTGGATTAAATGATTGATGTAATGCCATCCTGCGGTTTTGGAATAATGCTGGGGATCGATGGGAATATTTTTAGCCATCGGGACTGTTTTAAGATTCCCTGCAGCATTCTGTCCACAATGATAAAATGTTTATCCTCCTGATTGTTTCCCTCAAACCTTCGTCCCACTACCTGCATTGCTGCCATTGTAGGAATCATCATACAGTTATTTTCTCAGTCAACGAAAGATGCAATTGTGAACTTTATCACTGCTACTTTATAACACTTACTGCATCACTACATCGTAGGACTGACAGCTGCATCCATTTCCCACATTTGCTAGCATATTCCATTTTTATTATTATTATTGTACCACCAATAAACTGCACCTCCCAATAGGTGTAGCAATTAAGGACTTTTACCATAAGAAGTGTTACACCGTAGCAATAATATATATATATTGACAGTTTTTTGGATGGGTGGGAAATAATAGGTTGCAGTATAAGTGTTAGCTGGGCCTTTTAACAGTGACCGAGTTCATCCTAATTTTGCACTAGAGAGAGAATGACATGTTGGTGATCTGTTGGAAGTACAGTGTGTGTTTAGTGCTAAACCACAAACATCCAGTTTACTTAACTCCTCTGCAATTGGCTGTAGTTCAAGCCAAACACCAAATGTATCTCTAGGCTATGAATAGTAGGGCCTTCCATTAGACTAGGTCAGACATAAACAACCTTTGACTGTTATTCCAGATCGGTGGATACGACCAATTAATGCAATGTGACAACTCTAAGAAGATTAGCTAGAGCATTTTGTCTTGTAGAGCAGTACAATTATATGCAGAATATTAAATGATGGCCATCAACACTAAAAGAATGGTAATACATCTGTAGAGTAGATGGGTTGCCATTTCAGCCTGAATGAAAATGTTCACTACATTGGATTATTGGGTACAGTATAAATTAAGGAGGGCATGTTTGCAGGTTTGGAATCCGAAATCTTTAAACAGTGGGAGTATCCAGATCTCCAGAATCCAGGTCCTGGAAATACTCGCCTTGAAAAAAGCTACTGTGATAGCAGAAACGTCAGTCATTCATGGCTGAATAAATCCTTCTTTCTTCATCAAAATCTGCAGTGCCCTTTCTTCTTCTTTTGCAAGTCTTCACAGTACAGACAGCTGCAGGTCTGACCATGGGTTAGGTTGGAGCACCAGTTTTCATACAACAATTCATTACAGCTGTTTATGTAAACTCAGGAGTGCAACAAAATCTATGAAACATTATGGCATACAGATAACACCATCGCTCTACTCTCTGCTACTATACTAGCCAATAACTGGCAGTTGGTTTAACATACATAGTTCCATTACACCTGTGTTGGGTAAAGTGGTTAGCATACAGATAGCATCAGTTGACCTTTCCCTACTCTCTGCAAGTATACCAATAATTTCCAGTAGGCTTAACACTGTTACATTAGACTGGTATTGAATAACATTGTTAAAATACAGATAGCATAATCTAACCTTTCTCTACTCTTTGCTAGTATATAGGCTTAATACTGTTACATTACAATGGTGTTGGGTAAAGTGTTTGGCATACAGATAGCACCATCTGACAGCTCTATACTCTCTTCTAGTATATGAGCCAATAATGGCCAGCTGGCTTTACACCATTATTAGGTATACTGGATGGCATACAGATAGCACCATCTGACCTCTATCTACTATCTTCTAGTTTGCTAGCCAATCGCTGCCAGTTCTTTTAACACTGTTACATTTCACCATTGCTGGGTATATTGGTTTTCATACAGATTGCTCTCTTTGTGTACTATTAAGACAATTGGTACAAATTTTCAAGTTACCCTATAGTTTCCCAATTGTTTTTCTGATTATACTTATTTTAAGCATGTTTTGCCAGAATTTAAAAGAAATTCAAAACAAATAAAAGATTTAGCAAAACCAAATCCAATATCAAAACGCAACACATTTTTTAACCAAAACTACGTCCAAAACCAATGCAAGTGTCCACCTTTAGTATAAGTTAAGACATTATATACAGAAGGATAACTAATGCAAACAATGGCAAGCTTCACCCATACAATTGCCTATGAAAAAATCAAAGAGAATAGGAGCTAATTCACTTAATGCAGCAGTCCCACAAAGCTACATTAACCTGGGCTAGTAGAAAGAAACTGTAAGTGTGACCATGCGCACCCTGTAAGTCATCTTACCCTCTTAAACCCCCTCTGGGGAGACCACTGCTAGTGATTATTGTATATTAAAGAGCAATAAAGAGAACAACTTACAAAATCAACATACTGTCTGAGAAACAGAATCTATATTAACTTATTTGGTCATTACAAAGATAGCACTATGAAGATTGGAAACATGTAGAGATATTCAGCATAATGCCAGAGCTACAACCAGTGAACTAGGTTTGTTTAAATTTTAAGCGTCATTGCCATTGGGTGAGGGAGTGGAAGAAGGAACTACAGACACCATCTAATAATGCATAAACAACTCACTGCTCAAGAGTTCTTCAATTCAAATCCACCCAGACTGGAAAAAGAGCATTCTGCAGAAGGGCCCAGACTTTGGGGCACGCTCACTATCAACATCAGGAAAGTTCCAAGCTTTCACCCCCCTCTTCTGTGAAGCATTTGGGAACTAGCCTCAAATAATCACCCTACTCCCCATTGCTTCAAAACCTTGGGTGCACTAAAAAACATTGATTCAAAGATTGATTGAACAAACCCTACGATTGACTCTCCAGCATAACCATATGTTAAAACCCAATATAGTAAAATTAAAAAAGGGATATGCTATTAAGTATGCTATTAAGGGTGTAGAAGAAGTATTCAATGCATACTCCAGCAAATACAATGCTATAGGAATTTCATCAACCCCTGAGTGTTCTGCCTTTTCCTACTAAGGATTATTATACAGTGTGTCTGGATTGAATGAGTGCTGCCTTCTATCTGGTTCAATTATATGTTAAAACTCCCAATTAAAAATCTAATATTGACACCCTTAGAAAATAAGTCATTACCTACATTTTTTTACATACACCACGCAGTTCGGCTAATATTTAATCCCCCCCAGAGAAAACCTGTTCCAAGCAAATAAGGGAAGGCCATTTCAAAAGTGCCTCATTTCTAAAATCAGTCATTAATGTATATCTCAGATGGGATCTGCAGAGGCAGCATTGCCTTACTGTGCAGGTTTGGTAAAATGCACAGAGAAAATAACTGAGATGTGGACAGATATTACTTTTTTTTGTGCGTATGCCAATGAATGGACATGTGTCTGTAGTGTAATTATTACAAGACATGACAGATCCTGCTGGGGGCAAGAGGATTGCTTAGCCCATTCCTCCCTAGGTGCCCTCTCTCTTAGTTTAGGCAATGGATACACCGGACACATCAGACTATTAACCCCTTCAGTGTGGGGAGGGGAAGAGGGTATATGCTTTGCTGGCCCCCAGCACTGAAGGGGTTATGCTCTGGTCCACGTGAGGCTGCTGTGCTTCTATTGATCGCCTCTCCGTGTTGACAAATGCATCGCTTGTGCTTTGCAGTCTTCTCAGGGCTGCAGTGAAGCTGAGCTAAAGGATGCTGCTTTAATTCAACGTCAGATCAAGTTTGATCAATAACCCCCCTACTGGTCCAATTGGAAGAGCCTTATTCATCTGATCTTTTTTTTTCTCTCGCTCTCTCTCTCTCTTCCCTTTCTCTTTCCACCACCATCTTTGGGAAAAAGTCCCTGATTTTATATTGTGAGAAGGAGCTAAATTGCTCTGATCTGCAGCTTTTCAACCAATGGAACTGTCCAGGGTGCTGTAAGAAGGGAAAGTCGGCGTTGCCTTTCCCAGCCTGGGCTGTGTCAGTTTCGTTTTAGAAATTGAACGTGTAAGGCTGAGAAAATGGGACATTATAACGTGACACAGACTGTCTTCCTTTTGCTGGTGAGCCTTTTAGGCGATTCCTTTGGAGGATTTCCGAACACTATCAATATAGGTAAGTGAATGCAGAATTCCCTACACGCTATGTCCACATAGCCATGCACTGTGCTTCTGCATAGGGGTTTTTATAGGCATGTGATTGCAGCATGGGCTTCTTCAAATGGATTTTGCTCTGTATTACTGAAGGGTAAGAGGGTATTAAGAAGGGGTGAGGATGAGTTTTGCCCGACTTTATAGACTTCATGGGTATTTTAAAGGTCTTAAGCAACTCTTGACTGCACGTTTTGTAATCGTTAAATGCACCCCCCCTTGATTTAGTCATCCTAAAAAAATCAGCAGCCCCCCGTTACTGCCTCCCAAATTCCAGGATGTTGTAGCCCACTTGTACGTTGTACAAAGCAGACTGCATACAAATCAAGAGGCAGACCAAGGCATAGGGATATGAATATGGAAGGAGTGAATGCAGCTTGTATTCGAGCAGGGCAGGGTTTGCAGAGTTGTGGGCTTAGGGGATCTTATACTGATTCGGCACACTGCAGGAAAGTTACTAGACTTGGGTAGAGTAATGGCCATCAAATGCAGCCACTGGATCCTCTCTGCATGCAGAGCCCTGAACACTGCCAGCTCTGTGTTTAATATGTGGATGGAGACTGAGCAGTGTGCAAGGAAAGATAGGGCAGCTCATTCAGTCAAATCTTGTACATTGCAGAATAGCTTTGCTCTTGTTGTTCTTGGTGGAAGCTGAGGGAGAACTGGAGTCAGCAAATTGTATTATAAAAAAAAAAACCCCAACAACATAGAAAACCCTGCATCAGAAGAACTGGGCACTGCTAGGTTACACTAAGGCTCACTGCGCTCCAGTATACCAACCTCAAGCTGGCATACTGGGGAAGGAAGGAGTGCAGTGAATCTTAGTGTAATGCTGCAGTGCCCCGTTCGTCTGATGTAGGGGTTTCTATGTTGTCTGTACTTTAGCAGATGTTACCTTATCTCATGGTTGTCACTTGGCACTAAGTATATTGTACATGCAGTAGAGATCTTTAAAAAAAATGCAAATACAAAAAATAAATGCAATAGTATGTTTGTCTAATCAACGGTTGTGTGCATTTCTCTTTTTTTATTTAGGTGGACTTTTCATGAGAAATACCATTCAGGAACACAGTGCATTTTTATTTGCAGTGCAGTTGCACAACACAAACCAAAATAACGCAGAGAGGCCCTTCCAGTTGTTTCATCACGTAGACCACTTAGATTCATCCAACAGTTTTTCTGTGACAAATGCCTGTGAGTACCTTACGCTTCATTACATTTAATGCAAGTCAAGAACAATTTAGCAGCAATAAAATTAATAACAGTTTTATTTAAAAAAAAGTTTTCTGTATTTCCTTTCCAAACGTTGTCTACATTGAAATAGTAAGATGTGTATTAAGAGATATCTGTGTGTGTGTGAGGGGGGGAAGGGGGGATATGTCTACATTATTTAGAGTTCTTCACTATATTATGCTGTATACTTCAGAAGACTGCTTTGGATATGCATAGAAAATATCAAAATCCTTAAATTAATAAAACCTTCAAATATTTTATGATGGAGAGCATTAAATAATTAAGAGCATCAATAATGTAAAAATATGTTTATAAGTAATGCATTTCCAGATCATACGATTTGACAATAGTACTGTTAATCTAGCACACTCTGGTTTTAGCTACACTGCAGAAAAAAAAAGCTGTAGTCCTCTAATTGAAATATCAGTGTAGAGAAGAAGCATGTCTGCTACACACACCTAATGCAGCATTTACAAACATTGTGACTGTGTAGGCACTGTCATCAAATGTATATGTTTCATTGGACTTACTGAACACTATGCCAAAGAATATGTTGATGAGTGTGATAAATCTTAGAAATACTAAAACATCCTCATTTTATAGCATGATGTTTAATGGGCTCTTTTCTGCAGTGCTCGATCCGCTTCTGTGGGCCACAGGAAATAATAAGCATGGTTGTGAAATTCATGTGTGAATTGTTGCTGGCAACAAAACCTCTAGGAGCAAATTTGTGTTAGGGTTTCTATTATGTAACTGCTATGTTCCAAGATCGCTGTGCTCATAAAGCCATTTCATAGCGCTTGAATACTGCTTTCTATTCACTGCAATACCCGTTTTAATGCCAAGTGAACAACTGGAAAAGATTCAAAGTTGTTGCTGCCGTGAACAGTACATAACACAACAATTGGATGGATCATCACTTTGCTGTGAATTTACACACACTTCATTTTTCAGTGTGCACAATTGCAAGCTTTGACTTGTAATGCACTAGAAACATATGATTATTACATTGTTAATGAATGGCATAAACTAGCAACATTGTTGCAATATTGTTAAAGCTCAAAAAGGTACTGTATGCTTGCATACTTAATATTACTGTGTTACTTTCTGAATGGATGGCATTCAAAGCAAACATTTTACAGTACTACTAATCCCTAATCAGCGTAATCCCTTCAAGAGGCTTGCTCTCCATCCCAATTTCACCAATATCAATGAATGTCTTACATTTAAATGCATAGATCATTTATACTTAGTTGTCAGTAATTGATTTCAATGAACTCTATTGCTTTATAGACTAGATGTAACAAATACAACACGATTGACTACTGGCCTCTAGTGAAATGACTGATATCCAAATAAAGATTTCTGCATTTTCTAATGCAAAAATATTTATGTTTTATTTCTAAATGCACACAGCATGCAATCATTTATAGAGACAGTTTGAAGAAAAAGGTTTTTCCCACTCATGCCTTCTGCATATTGTGCATCATATCATTTTTAACAGCATAAACAGGGTGGGCAAATATGTATGCAAATGTGACTCTGTCTTTGGCTTCAGACCCAATAAAAAAAATGTGACAGGTAACACAATGTTTTAAAGAAACCCACCCACTCCACCGCAAGTCATTGTAGCATCTTAAAATACACTGGGTGTCAAGCCATTCTTTGACAAACTAAAAGCAATCATTTTATAATGTCAGAATGCTTTTACTTACTCATTCAAAAGAGTGAACTGAGGGATCCGCTGCCTTCTTAACATGTGAAATGTCATGTGCACATTCATTAAGCTCAAAACCGAGACCCATGGTATTATACTGTATATTTATATATTTAATTGTGTCAATTGGAGAGCAACTGGAATGTGCATGTTCTTCACACAACCTACTGTACCAGCTCATCAGATTTGAGTGTGCTTAGTTAGTAAGTAGGTGGTAGCACAACAATCCACGTGCCCTGCTTGGCATCGTTGGGTGAGAAAGAAAGAGAGGAATAGTTTGTTTCCACTACAGAGAGGTCATTTAGGCAGAAGTGACTGACAAGGCTGCTAAAATGATGCAGCTTGTTCACTTTGTGTCTATTAATAGAAGCCACTGGTCTCCGATGCAGAGAGTTTCTGTTTTTAAAAGTAATGTGATGGGGCCAAGGAGTTGCAGTCTGAAACCTTGCTAGATAAAGCAGCAGAAAGGAAGAAATGACGCAATATGTGCCATTGTAGTGTTTGAGATATTCTTGGCTCCTTGATTAATAACCCCCTTTATGCTCTTCTGTATTTCACGCATCTGCTAAAAAGCTTTGTCCTTGAATTCCATGGTGACTTAACCTGGTATCAACATACAGTACCATGCTTGAAAAAAAAAAAACACTTTTGCTCCTGCAAAGGCCTGCAATGCTTGTCATGTTCCACCAGCACTGAGGTCATTAAACAGAGGGAAATTGAATACACTGTGAGTCACACTAAAGTCTAAAGTGACCACAAAAAAAGGCCTAATTTTAGAGACTAATTTGCCTTGTGGTAAGGTTAAATGTTTGCTGGTTTAAGTAAAGTTTCACTTCTACATTTCTATTCCCTTGTAAATAGGTAAAAGTATTATAACAGTGTAGCCTGTGTTTGAATTGTATGGGAATAGTATGGGAATAGTATACACATTCAGTGTGGAGGTATAGAAAATATGATTTGGGTATATTATAGAATATGTTACCATTGAAAAACCTCAAAGAATATTTATGGTTTCAGCTGAGATGTTGAAATAACTAATAAGAAACAGGTCTGTGTTTTCTCTACTATCCACGCCTACAGTACCAATATAGGCATCATTGGAAAGGACGTACATACAGTAATATGGAACAATTTCCTACATTCTTCACTTTACAACACAAATTATAGTGAAATAGCAGCACTGTGCATGTCTCTCTCGCCATATGCAATGATGCATATCACAAACATTGTCATTTGCTTTTGCTTTAGATGTTAAAAATAACAATCCACAATCCCCATCAATTTTACATAGTTGTATGATATATTGCAGTACATTATGACATCATTTGGTATCATTCCCATTGGACTCCAAGTAAAAAATCGTTGCTAAATTGCAGTATACAGTAATATGATGCTGTTGTGTCCAGTAATACAGGCTATATTTGCATATGTCTGCCAGTTTCTCTGTCTGTCTGTGTATCAGTACGTCTATCTTTTTGACAATGCGTTGACATTGTTTACCCAAACCTATGATGCATTAGACAAAGTATGAGTAAATATAGACAGGGCTAATGGAATAATTACAGTGTGTTGATTAAGGGGTTTTACCGCTGCCAACACCTCACACCGTGTTGGAATTAATGTGGATTATGTTAAGGTTTCTTTAGATCAAATTCTATTGGAAGACGCCGCCTGTGTTTTTATGCTGTGCTGGTGTAGTGCATGCCACTACATCTCTCCAGCCTCTGCAGTGTCAGCTCATTAGCACACAGATCTCATATTCTCTCTCTGCACTGTCATTGCAAAGATTACTGTGCTGTAACTTTACAGTCAACGATGCTCGTCTAGAATTAAGCTCTGTTTGCAAGACACAAAAAAAAGAAAAGAAAAACAAATGTGACCTTAAGGTTATTTGCTGTAGAGTATTCTTAAGGAAGCAGCAGCATACGTCCTATGTTGTTCATTATTAATGCTGAAGAGAGAGGCAGAATAGCAAGTGGGTAAGAACTATAAATACAAGAATGGCTCTTTTTATCCAAAAAGAGTTGGCAAGTAGTCACCAGGCAGGCTTAGACAGTACTGTCGTAGTCATCGGTTTCTTCAGTGGTGACTAATCACTGCATTAATGCTTCAGAGAAAATAGTAAAGAAGGGTGGGGAGCCGTGTTGATCCTTGCTGCCATGTAGTAACAGAGGAGGGAGAGGGAGTAGGGGGTGTGATACCTTTTATTGGACCAACAAGTAGTTGATATGATACAAGCTTTCCAACATCTCAGGGTAGGGGTAGGATCCAATGAAGGACCCAGAGTGGTTCGAAAACTTGTAATGTATCAACTACTTGTTGGTATAATAAAAAGCAGCTTGGAGCCCTTCGGCGATAGGGCACCGGACCGCCGTGGCTAGGCTCCACTCTCTCCCCCACCCCCTTTTCCCTCACTTTTGGCGCTGTACCGTGCGCTGCTTCCCCTCTCCCCTTCTCCTCCGGATTGGCTGGCTCTCGCGTTGCTTTCCCCTCCCCCTTCTCACCCCAGTCATGGGGGTGAGGCTAAGGGGATTCAAAGAAGGCTTGGGGCGGGAATGCAGTCTGCTCCCTGGAAAAGCAGTTCCTGACCACCCGACCCTTTGTGTGATAACATGACAGTGGCATAATTTTAGTGTATATTGAGTTGTATTTTGTTCCCTTTAAAAAAAATATATATATATACAGTGTTCGACAAACCTATACATTTGCTCGCCCCGGGCGAGTGGATTTAACCCCCGGGCGAGTAAATATTGGCCCAAGCAGCACACGTATGGTACTAGGTGGCGAGTAGATTTTTTTGTGTGGCGAGTAGATTTTTTGGTGATTTGTCAACCACTGTATATATATATATATATATATATATATATATATATACAGTATATATATATTGAAAAATATCAAGTGTGCATAAACTCAAGAGGCAATATAGTCTAATGGGTGCCGCTGGTCTGAACACAGAGACCTAGATATCTATATAAAAAAGGGCATATGGCGCAAACAAAAACCAAGTTCCGTAAGACTGAAACTTCTATAGCACAAGGATATGAGAATAGTGATGTGAATTTTAGAGCGTTAGGAAACAGAGCTAAACAAATATGTGTATCTGAAAATAAAACAGCATGGATGTGGTAAAAAAGAAGTTGGAAATACTGATACTGCAACAATAATATATTGATGTAGAGAAATATGAAAAAATAGTCCAAATATCTTCTTAACGTCTCTGTGTTTGGTCACAGCAGTCACAGTGCCTTATAGTGTAGGGCTTAAAGTCCAATCTTGAAAGGTGTAGCAGGTGTCGGTATGTATATTGGATGGGAACTTGGTTGTAACCGTTGTTATAACTGCTCCTGACTCACGTTGCGGGGGGACCTTCTTGCTGATGGGACCCTGTCACTGGTCCACTACTCCAGTGGGTTTCAGCTTCTCAGCGCCTTAGTTCTGTGTCCAAGTCGTCCCTTTTTAGACCGTGTCACCTCGAGCACATCAGGAAGCAGGAAAACTGGCTCTGTTCCACTGTCACGACACCAATCTCTGCTGAATAAAGGATTCACCCTCGTCTGCCTCCGTCTTTAATCTCCGTCTGCGCTGCAGCTCCAACTAAGCTCAGATCCTCTGCCAAGCAAAGCAGTATAGCCGAGACCTCTCCCCGCTCCTTCTTCGCCCGCTTACATCAGCACACCACCTGTTCGTGGAGTGGCAGGTGCAACAACTCAGCTGTTGGATTCAGCCCGCCCTCAGCCTACCAGTCTCCCGATGTGGGGAAGGGGTCTCTGTCTCACAGCATACAGGATAGGTGTAAGAGAGCAAGCAAGGAGGACTCCAAACAAATCAATTTTATTTCCAACTTGTATTAAAAAAATTAACCATATAACAAGGTTTACAAAGCATTTACAGGGGTATAATCAGAGCACCCTACGCGTTTCGTCCTTTTTGGACTTCATCAGGGGTAATATATATATATATATATATATATATATATAATAAAAAAATAAAATAAAATAAAAATAAACAGATGGCACACACATATGTGGTAAAAAGGTGCTTGTCCCATACAGGTAATGTATAGATAGGTTCCTTACTCAGCACTCCCTTGAGAAAGGTCCTGTGTCAAGGACCGAAACGTCGGGTTTATGTGCCGGTTTTTCTACTGAATACACGCTGCTTTTTGTACCTTTGAGTGTGCTGTCTCCTTCTTGCCTCGTGATCTTGGGATCCTGGATCTACTCGGTAAGGAACCTATCTATATATATATGTGTACACTGGCGACACACTTTATTCGAGCTCGGCTAGTCCCACGAATTCGGGTATACCCGGGTGTATTGAGGTTTGTGACTGTTTTCTGCCCGAGTATATTGGGTTATTTTCCAGGCAGGGATTGAAGCATTTTATTCCCGCTGGCTGCAATACTGCACAGTATATATATATATACTGCATTACAATTCATGAATTTATGCCATCTGGTAGACACGCGAAGCATTGCAGCCTATTAAATTCTAATCATTATTATTTAACAGATCAGCCGCCCGTCAGCCAGGCATGAACCCAGGCTGGGAAGGCAAACGCAACGGGGCTTGTCAGAGGTGAGGAGCGGCGCATTCCAGGTATCTGCCAGGTACATACTGGGTATTTGCTCGAATAAAGTGTGTCGGTGCAGTATATCCTATGTGTATGTGTATATATATATATATATATATATACACATACACATAGGAAGGAAGGAAAGACTTGATGTTTGCCATGTTTAAGGTGGGCATTTCAAGGCACGTGTTACCTTCGTCACAGCAGCTGTTGGAGGGGTAAATGCACGGTAACCTTGCCAGGGGGGGCTTTATGGTGCAGAAAAGCCCTGTGGTGGCTGGGGGTATCGAGTGAGCATGGCTCATTTGTGCATGATTCCCTGGGGCCCAGTCTCATTTAACGGCCAGGCCAATGGGCGCCCGGCTTGGTGGATCTGTGGGCCATGGTTGGGGTCCCATCGGCCTTTAGCTGGGAGAAGAGCACACTGGCAGGGTTGGCAGTTGCTAGGGTTTATTATTTGTGTAAATAAAGCTGCGGCCTTTGTACCTCCAGACCTTCGTTGTGTGTTTATTTATATGTGGGTTGAGGGGAGGGAGGGGGAGCTTCCTCGCCATCTCCACGGTCAAGTATCAGAAATAACAGCACCAAATGAACCTACATTCTGCTAAATGCCATATACACTGCAGATAATCTTAGAGCAACTTTGTCTCATTTTAGGACCACCATCTGAAAAAGAACAGGCTGCAGAATAAAGTAATGAACACAACTGCATAATTCTTAAATTGTTAAGCTTTAAAAACGAGCGAATCCGGACCCCAAAAAATAATTGTTCGCTCCCACTCATAATTTTAGTAGATGAGCACACTCCAACAGCTGCTGCGACGAAGGTAACACATGCCTTGGAATGCCCACCTTAAACATGGCAAACATCAAGGTCTTTCCTTCCTATGTATATATATATATATATATATTACCCCTGATGTAGTCCAAGAAGGACGAAACGCGTAGGGTGCTCTGATTATACCCCTGTATATGCTTTGTACACCTTGTTATATGGTTACATTTTTTTATTACATTGCCGTACCCAACTTTTTGTGTACTTTCCAATCACATAGACCCTGTTACTGAGCAGATAGATGCACTATGTGGGTCATTAATGGGAGTTGCTGAGTAGCACTAGGCAAAAAGTGGGTCTCTGTGTTGGGGCCACTCTTCATTTAGATAAAGCGCTTGAGGGTTTACAGGTCAAAAGAAATACTGTGTGTCATTATTACAGTTGTTCTACACAAAACGTTTTCGCGATTCTCTTCATCTTGTGCGTTTTTCCCAAACACAATTCACGAAAGCTCACATTGCTCGGGAATGTGTAAAAATGTAACACTATATTTTTGTTAAATTACTGAAAAATGTTTGCAGCTTTCGCCAGAATTTTGAAACAATTACAGTATATAAGGACCAGGTGACGCTTCAGGTGTGCAACTGCCTTCAAATGATTGAAGAATCTTTTTGCTGAACAGATTTTGTCTGGTTCATGAACATCAGCCAGAACAAGAAAATATCGCACATCTGCAATATTTATAGTCTATTAGTTTTCAGGAGGGATAAGCAGCTTTCCACTGTGACCAAAATATTCATTATTCTGTAAAACCCATTGCTTCTGTCATTTATATTGGGATTGTAAAACTCATGTTTCTACACTTTATTCCACCACATCAGTGTTGGTGTGGTCTGCAGTGCTTTGAGTAAATCATCTATATCCCTTCTTTTACAGCAGTATTCCCTTTGCCTGATTGTAAAATACTCTGAGGTTTATGATGTCTTGTTTGACAAATCTTTGTTTTATGTTTTCTGTGGTGATTCACCTCTTTAATGAACAGGCGCAAATCCAACACAGGTCACCTCTTCTCTGACTTCGACTCTTTTCTTTGTCCTACCTCTTCAGCAGGGGTGGGTAACTCCAGTCCTCCATGGCCACCAACAGGTCAGGTTTTAAGGATATCCCTGCTTCAGCACAGGTGGCTCAATCAGTGGTTCAGTCGTAGACTGAGCCACTGATTGAGCCACCTGTGCTGATGGGCCACTTGTGTTGTCTTCAACTGAGCCACTGATTGAGTCACCTGTGCTGAAGCAGGGATATCGATATCCTGAAAACCTGACCTGTTGGTGGCCTTTGAGGACTTGAGTTGGCCATCCTTGCTCTACATTATGACCCTGCTCCTTCCATTAAACTGCAAGACTTTGCTGATTATTCTAAGGGCATGGTGGAAGCTATTCCCAGAGCAATCCCCTTTTTCACTTCCACACGTCTCCTTCCTAACCCTCAACGTTTTACCAATGAATCATTTTCTCCAGTTACACAGGGAGAAGTGTCTCAGAAGGACTTCTCCTCAACCTACACCGCCCGCAGCATTTACCCCATTCTCTCTCATCTCCTTAAACCTCTTAATTCTACTCTGGCTTCTTCACTCACCCTACCTGCACAGTCAAAGTAGCTAATGACCTTCATGCTGCCAAATCTCAAGGAGACCACTTCATTCTGATTCTTGTGTCAATACTGTTGACCACCCTCTTCTCTGGCACATTCCTCACTCTCTTGGCATCTGAGGCACTGCCCTTGGCTCTCCTCTTACCTTTCTCACTGTTCCTTCAGTCTCTCGTTTGCCAACTCCTCCTATACCGCTATGGAGCTCTCTGTTTCTGTACCTCAAGGCTCTTTTTTAGATCCCCTACTCTTCTCTCTCTATACGCTTTTGCTTAGTGACCTCAATAACTCCTTTGGATTTCACTATGATCTCTATGCTGAAGACACACAACCTTACCTTACACCTGCAGTCCAGTCACAAATCACAGAGTGCCGACCAGTAATCTGCCTGCATGACCCTTCATTTCTTCAAGCTTAATATGGCTAGAAGGCTTCTCATACTGCCTCCTAAACCAGGTCCCAGTGTTCCCAATCCTTTCTCTATTACAGTCAACAATACCACTACCCACCCCGTCTCAGAAGTATGCTGCCTAGGGGTTAACATTAACTCCTCCATCTCTTTCTCTCCTCATACAAACATTGCAAAGATGGTTATGCCCCTTCCTTTGTTCCACAACTTCTAACACATTAATACATGCCCTTGTTCTTTCCCGTATTGATTACTGCAACATTATTCTATCTGACCTGGAAAAGAGACATCACATGACATCGTGACGTCAGAACGCCAGAGCCAAGATAAGGAGGGGGGGGGGCACGAGCAGAGGGGGAGAGCTGGCAGGGGGGGGCGTAGGAGAGAAAGATTGTGCACCTCTCATTTAGATGATAAATGCTGAATAAAGAGTAATTTTAGTTTTTTTTCTGTACTTTTATGTAGATTCCTTGATTGCTAAAAGGAGAAGATGTCTACCATAAAGATGTATCCCATATTAATATCTGACCTGTTGTGGGGGGGGGGGGTGGTAGGGCTGGAGTTGACCACCAATGATCTAAAGGATTCACATCAATAGCTCTGCTTGTGCGTAAAATGTGCACTAATATTTTAAAACCTATAAGTTTTGTATAACAGTAGAATGATTTGTATCACGCTACTTGTTTGTTGATGTTACTGCCTTTGTCTTGCATTTATTAGCTGCCACTTAGTGCTTCTCCAGAACAGTGGGGCATGCAATTTGCTTTTTTTTCCCATTACTAAGACAAACTGGCGTGGGGCGCTAATGGACAATGATAAATGTCTTAAAGTGTGCAAATGATGGTTTGCTTTCTAAACATTCAGATGGGAATGTAGCAAACTTTATTGGCCCACGTGCCTCCAGTCATTGTCACATTTTGTCAGTAAACTATAGAGTTAATTATTAATGGGTTTCAAACTAATTCAGCAAATAAAAATCCCAATTGTGAGCACATTCACAGGTCTGGAACCCTGCCTTTCCCCATTATCTCTTAGCATAAAGTGCTTTCACTGCAGCCAGGGATTCTGGGAAATGACATGCAAATGAGCACAGAGCATCATCTTTTGCTTCTAATCCATTTTAACATGGACCCGCCCTAGAAGCCTATGTCTGCCGCGTTACACAGCTTTTCAGCACAGCCTGGGTTACAAAAGTGCAGAGCCAGTAAACCTACTCACAGACAGCTTTTGCAAGATTTGGGGTCTCATCAGTGTGAGGATGGTTATACTGGCTTTGCTATGTGGAGCTGGGATAGGTTTCACCTACACATTAAAAAAGTTATGGTGGGTAAAAAAAGTGACAAAAACCCTACACTGTATAGTGTACAGCAAATAAAAATATCACGTGTGAGCACTTTCACATGTCTCAGACAGATCTGCAACCCTGCCTTTCCCCATTGTCTCATAGCATGCACAGCTGCCACTGAAGCAAAGGATTCTGGGAAACGAATTCAGAGATTCATCCACTGATCACAATAGTATTCCGACTAGATATTGGGGGGTTTCCTCACACATTTTACAGAATAATTCTAATAGCAAAAGTTGCATCATTTTTCACGTTTGACAAGAAAAAAAAAATACTGTATATCCAGACTGTTCCAAATGTTTTTAAAGATATACAAACGAGTACAATGCTTGCTATTACAAATAAAGTAGAATGCCTCTGCTTCTTTAACAAATGTGTTCTTTTTGTTGTTGTTTTTTAAATCCCTATTTTGGATTTAAAGATTCAGGGCCATATTTACTAAACAGTGCTATTGGCAACGGTATCAACATGGTACATACTTTGCTGATATAATCCAGTGAGAGGACTTATCCATATAACACATTCTCTACCATTTTTTACTGCAGCCCACCAGCCCCCAAAAGCAGTGATACAATGCGATATAATATGGAAGAAATTGCCATAAGAATTCTAAGCAGAGGACACATTTTGCTTATATACTGACATGTTGACATTGGGCATATCCCTTTATTGAAAAATGCTGTAGACTCTGCAATAAGCTGCCAGAAGGGACTATACGGTAACTTGTAAAAGAATAATTTAGAACAGGGGTGCCCAACTTTTGTCCTCAAGACCCCCCAGCAGGTCAGGTATAAGGATATTCCAGCTTCTGCACAGTCAAAGACTGAGCCACTGATTAAGCCACTCGTGGTGAAGCAAGGACTGATTAAGCCACCTGTGCTGAAGCAGGGATATCCTTAAAACCTTACCTGTTGGTGGGGGAGCATGAGAACTGGAGTTGAGCCCCCTTAATTTAGAACATGTCTCTTTACTGCCACCTTACTGTATGTGGCAGTTAAATTACCTGCTCTGAGCTGGGATTAAGCTTTAACAATCTTACAGTATTCCAAATGGATCAAACTTGCAAACATATTTGTCACAGCCACCGAAGGATGGGATGTTGACCCCTTATGTGTCAGAGAAGACAGTAGCGCGTTATATTGCAATGCAGAAGCCCTTTGGCAATGGAATAAAATAACTAACGAGATACACTATGTAAATGAAGTCTGCTTGGCACATGTAACCCTTATTCTTTTACTAGTGCAATCAAGGAGATGAGAGAAGTTTGCTTCCTGTGTTCCATCATTGTAGCAGAAAGATTAGAACCATGGGGGAGATTCACTGATCTCAAACACCGTGTATCACATAGCCATTCACTTGAATATTTGTCATCGTAGCTTAGGGAATCCCTATCAATGCTCTATTTGATTATTTATATTCTTCACTCTGGAAAATAGTTCCTTTTCTGCTGAGCCACTTTATGAGTTATGTTTCCCCTCTCTTTGCTTTTTCTTTACTGCCACAAGAGAACCGTGCCCGGGCTGGGATAAGATTTTCCGCTGACCGCTGAAATTCAGCATTGGCCTGATGTGTTTAAATAAATATGACTTTATTCCACTGATATTATTCAACATTAAACCTACATTATGCAATGCAACTGGTTTGTTTAGTGTTCTTTTAGAATCCAGCTAAACTGCTTTCATTTCAGCCACAGGGACCGCCTTATTCCTGAGATACTTACTGGGAAAAGTGTTGCCTGTGCTTCCTAGTAATTAGAATCCCCTGTGTTACATGGGTCCATAGGCAGCCATGACATTCACTGGTAAGTTTCTCAGGAACCCGGGAGTGGGAGGGGGAGACCTGGGACATCTGCCTCAGGCCCATTGGCTGTAGGTGGTCCAGCGCTGGAAGTTGGGTCTGACCAGAAGTCGGGCCCAATATCCGCATTGTGCTACTGGGTCTTTGTTGGCTGCCAGGCACCAGATATCCCCTTCTGTGAACCGGTATACAGTGGAAACTCCAACCCCCACAAACACGCTGGAAGTTGGGCCTGCCTGTGGAATCTGCGTGGCACCGGTGGCTTCCCTTCAAGGTAAGGTAAAAAGTGGGTGTGTATTGGGGAGAGTGTGTGTATTTGGGGAGTATATTTTGGGAGGGGGGTTTATTGAGTGTGTATTTGGGGAGGGGGGTTATTGTGTGCGTATATTTGGGGAGGGGGGGTTATTGTATGGGTATGTGTATTGGGGAGGGGGGTTATTGTGTGTGTATGCATTTGTATTGGGATGGGGGATTATTGTGTGTGTGTATTGGGGAGAGGGGTTTATTGAGTGTGGGGATGGGGGTTATTGAATTGAGTGAGAGGGGAAGGGGGAGAGAGGGGAGAGTTTGAGAGTTGGAGGTGTAAGAGAAGGAAAGGGAGAGGCGGGGGCATAAGAGATCGAGGGGCAAGAGGTGGGGGTGTAAGAGAGGAAGAGGAGGGAGTGAGAAAGGGAATGAAAGACAGAGGGGGAAAGAAATACATGGGGGACAGAGAGGATGAAGAGGGAGTGTGAGAAAGGGGACACAAATAGAGGGGGGAGTGTGTGAAGGTGTGACAGAACAAGATGGTTTGTGAGAAGGGGGGAGTGTAAGAGATAGAGGGGGGGGGTCTTTCAAGGACCCTGACAAGGGGACCCTGGTAAAAAAAAACTCTACTCCTGGGCCCCAGGAAAGCTGTTGGTGACCCTGGTCCAAAAGGCTGAAATGAACACGGTACAGTTCCGTGGACCCCTGCTTCTCATTCATAAAGAGAGCAGGGGGACTGCTCCTTTAAAATGTATTTACCTGAAAGAAGACTGTATGTTCTTTTTTTTCAGTTGCTTACATTCTGCCCTTTTTATCCATGATAATTAGGGAAAACATGTATACACCTACCACTGGGTAGAGAACTAAACATGGCTTTTAGACTATTATATATGAATGATCACTGTTGCCCTACATCTTCGCCATAACTATGAATAATGTACTTGTTCTAAGAAATCTACAACATGAAGGATCCATTCCCAATACTGCACATATGACTTTCCTCAAGGAACATATCCAATTTCATCTTCAATTTCATTAGTAAATTCCCAGCACCATATAACTCCCTCTGGAGTCTGCTCACTCTTTAAGTAAAGGAGGAATTTTTCTTTTGAGCCAATTTCAAACGTTTACATCTCCTCTTTGGCAATATGTTCTCCTGACAAGTTGTTTTCGGATCTGCATCGCCAGCGTAAAAGCTAATAAGCTCAGTCAGAACTTTCCATTCTGTGCACAGTGTCGACCATTTAAATGGCCCTCATTTATTTATTTTTCTTTCAACAATCACATTTCATTAAACATTATCTACAGTATGTGAATTTCTAATATCTTCCCTGTATGAAACTGAGGACAAACTGGAGCAGAAACCAATAGCAGGCGTGCAATCTCATATTTAAACCCCCTTGCAAGGCATGCTGCTATTCATACATGCTGCCCCCTGGATGGTTCCTGTCTGCGGTGTGCTCTGTAATGAGTCACCCAATGATAGACATACCCCCAGGGCAAGAACCGTGACTCAAGAAGAGGAGGGACTGAGGGGAGAGTGTTTAAGAATCGGTTGAGGAAGTCTTTGCTGGGCTGTGGAGGCCGAAGGACCAGCCTGTGAGCAGGAAGACTCAGAGGAGCTGGTTGACCAAGGTCACAGACAGGTCCCCCGAGCTTCATTCATTTTGGATATATATATATATATATATATATACCGGTGTTTGTTTGAGTTCTATAAATACGTTCTTGTTATTCAAAGCCCTATGGTGTGTCCTTTTGTCTGACCTTCGGCCACGTGCTCAGCTAGGTAGGATAGCATGGGTCATAACGGGGAGTAGGACTTGGGCCCCCCCTTAGCTTATAGAAGTCAGTCCAAGGGAAATAAAGAGGTGTTACACAAATAAAATAATTCCCATTGAAATAGGATTATCTTCTCCGATCAATTTGGTGCAATCCTTCTCCCTTGGTTTGGCCCTGATTTTGCCGTAAAGAGAACCCGATCTATAGGCTCCTTTACATCCCTGTTCTCCTCGCCTTATATGTTTATACTGATCAACAATAACTCTAAGACGGAGTCCCGTGAGATACCACGGGTAATACTCCCTCATGATAAATATGTCCCATACTCCTATTAATTACTACTATACAGTTCCTTAGTGTCAACCAATTTTGTACCCATTCACAATATGTTACATTGCGGCATATATTTGACAGTTTTATTACCAATTTCAAATGAGGAACCGTGTCATACGCTTCTACAAAGTCCATAAATATTGTATCTGCATGTAGTCCCCTGATCCAAACTGTTATCTCCTCGAAAAAATTATATAGTTTGGAATGATCTATGTGACGGAAAGTCATGTTGATTCTTTACAACGATTCCGTTTCATCGCACGCACGCTAATGCTTTCTTATTTGGAAATGGAAGCCGCGTTATTTATAAGGTGCTTTTATGAAATGTACAGGTCTAAAGTTCGTTGGTTTACCCAACATACTTTAAGAAAAGCCTGTGCGGTTATACAAATGAAACTGAAGACCCATTTTGGTCTCCCTGCAAGGTTTTCTATCACTGTATTGGTATTGTTTTTCTCAGTCAGTTACATTATGGGTGCAGCTCATAAATTCTTTATTTATATGGAAATCCAAGATGGTGGCTTCCCTTTCGTTGTATAAAACATTGTTTGGGATTTTCTTGAAGATTATGCGAAGTTTCCACCACAAATTTTCCATTTGTTCCGTGTTTTTAAACCTCAATGAAGAATTTGTTCCTCCCATTTCCACTGAGAACACAATCCACGTGGCCTGACCCTTTATTTTGATATATATATATTTTTTTTAAATGCTAATCTCCCACAATATCTGCCACTTACTGTACATGAAAGTGTCTATAGCAGGAGTGGCCAACTACAGTCCTCAAGGGCCACCAACAGGTCAGGTTCTCAGGATATCCCTGCTTCAGCACAGGTGGCTCAATTAGTGGCTCAGTCAAATACAGCAGAGGAGGCTTTCCAGAACAGGTGGCTCAAACAGTGGCTCAATTGAAGACTGAGCCACTGATTGATCCACCTGTGCTGAAGCAGGGATTTCCTTAAACTCTGACCTTTTGGTGGCCCTTGAGGACTGGAGTTGGCCACCCCTGGTCTACAGTAAAAGTTATTTCTCCCTGATCTTCCTTCTGGACCCATCATTCTTTTCATCAGGGTCTTTTCATCTTTTCCTTTCTTTGGTCCTTGCTTTCTCGTAACACGTTATACCTCTGTGTAGTCCCAGCAGCGCCCTTTCATTTTTCTCTTGCTGTTCTATTAACTTTTCTGCAATTACACTCAATCTTTTGCCCATAACAACATTATCTTGCCGTTGCCATTAATTTCTGCTGCGCACTGTAACACTTCAATGGAATGCGGAACAATATCACTACACGTCACAGTAAATTTTCAATTATAAATGGCTTTTGCTTGTTATTTTTTAAGTTACTGATAAAATAAATAGAATAATAGTGTGCATATTAATACAACTAAAAGTGCTTGAGAAATAGGCATTATTTGTGTTATTATGCAGTAAGAATCTGGTATATACTGTATATATACTGTATATTATATATATATATATATATATATATATATATATATATATATATATATATATATATATATACATATATATATATTAATACACACATTCCCAGTGGTTTGGAGGTAAGTGACCCGTCCTCCCAGAGATCACCTCACCCCTCCCCACCTTTTTAACTTGGGAGGTTATAGCAATTTGCTGAATGGACAGGACTCACTGTGGTTGCTTCCCCTCATACAAAGTAAAAGGAAGGGTTCACAGTGTAGTGTTAGGACCTGCAAATTTGGTTATACCTTGCCGTTGGTTTGCAGGCTTATGACGCTTTGGCCAAAGGGTTTAACTAAATAACCAAGAAAATATTATTATTGAAGTATTTACGCATCATACTTATACACAGATTCATGCTTTGTTTGCCCCTTTTGGCATCAAGGTGGTTAACTGGTTATGGGAGAGTGGAGGGTTGAATACAAAAATCATTGAAAATCAAAGGGACTCATTACCTGGCTACAGCTGATACTCATTCAACCCACTTGCTGTGTCCACCATTTTACTGCATAGCCACTGAAGCAACAAAATGGCGTCGCTAACACAAGGCCCCTTTCTTAAATCCCATATATTGATTTTGATTAAAACAATGTGCTAGCTGTCTTAGATGGGTCAATAAGGCCAAAAGATTGGCATCACCATTGGCTCCTTTTAAAGGTGCAGTCCTACTTGCCAACATGTGTTGCTGTTGCAGTTAATTAAGAGATATCTGCCATTTAACGCCTTTTCTGTTGTTTTAACAAGTGTGGCATAATTGAAGATGTGTTTAATCATTATGCAGAATTGGGTGGTTATGCCTGGGTGTGAATCGCAAAGGAAGCATGCAGCTTTTGTTGGGGTTGTGCTACATTTTACAACTTCATGAGGAAATGTAGCAACCCAGAGCCTTAAATTAAATTTTCAGACCATCATAATGACTGTAATAATGAATGTGTTTCATAATGAAACATAATGAATGTGTTTTACATTATTATTTCTCCAACATGGGAATCTGCTATGGAATTTCTCAATAATTTCTTTAACTGTGCAAGCAATGTCTTGTATCTAATGTATACCATGTTCATTTATGTAACTGTATTTGTAATCATGTATTATTTGTCTTAACGCTGTGCCCAGGACATACATGAAAACGAGAGGTAACTCTTAATGTATTACTTCCTGGTAAAATATTTTATAAATAAATACATTTCTCAATAAGGATAAAAAAAAAGGTAAATAAAGTATCCTAAGTCCTTTACTTTTTATGGAACCTGCAAAAAAAAAAAGGCAGAATTCTGTAAATAACGGGTTAGGTAGCTGTGATTTTGTATTCCCTCTCATCCTTACATTGTGCTGATGTGGCATTTGGCATACACCACTATAATGCAGGAAACTGCAAATACCATTGATCAGTGGATAGGTAATCAATGCAGAGATCAAGAAATCCAACACGGTGTGAGTAGGAAATCCATATCTATACTACACCTTGTATTTTAAACGAGAATAACTCTGGTTAGTAAATGCACATCAGGGCACTTTAACCCAGCGTGACCCGTTGAAATGTTTATTGGCGGAAGATCAAGTCATAGAGATACCACACACTATTATAAAATATTGAATATTCTATTAAGGTTTTCATATATGACATCCTAAGAGGTAGAAAAAAAACAATGTTTTTGTAATCTCGATGAACGCTCATTTTTTTTCTACTTCTTTGGATGTACATTAATATGATGTGACTTATTATAGAATATTACTTTTTCTATAACTGTGTGTGGTATCTTAAATTTCTTATTGACTGCACTTGTGGACCGTTGGAAGATGGATCTAGGTTACCAGCTCCTGAAACCTTATCTCTTATCCAAGTTCCAGTGGGGCAGGCCCTGATTTTTAATAGGTGGAGCATGCCATTTATTAAAGTGGGTCAAATTTTCTAATTATCATGCATCTGGAAGAATATCACTCTAGGGGATGTATACTTGTATTATTCTTCTTCTTGTCTTTGCATTGATCATACAAAATCTCTAATTCCATCTGTTCTAGGTAAGCAGTTGTGCTCATTACACTAACCAACGCTTCTGTCTACACAACAGCTAACAGATGGATATATGGACACTGTTCTTGCATTTCTATGTAACCTAAATAGCTCATCGAAAATTAATTTTAATGACTGTATTGCCAAATGGTTCTACGTCTTAAAGAGGCAATCCAAGTTTGTGAATTTTTTTTCGAAGTGTTATTTTTTTTTTTTATATAGCATTGAAGTAGAGGGTCTCTGGAGCTGAACCCAATTAATTTCAGCTCCAGGGACCCCCTGCTTCTGGAGATATTTACCTCCAAATTAGGTGCCGGTAGTCGCTCTCCTCGTCTGCCAGGGTTCACAATATGTCCTCTGTTAAAAGATTGTGCGTTCTGCGGGCCAATAGGAAGCCGTGACATCATCGGTGCAGCTTTCTGTTGGCCCATGTGATGCGGGAGCTTTAAACTTTAAAGCCCTGCTTGCTCAGCCAGAGCGGCTACCGGCACCTGATTTGGAGGTAAGTATCTCCGGAATCAGGGGGTCCCCAGAGCTGAAATTCATGAGGTTCAGCCCCGGAGACACCCTGCTTCAATATTATATATATATATATATATATATATATATATATATATATATATATATATATATATATATACATGTAGAGGTATCAGTACCGTGTTAGCCGAGCTTCAATAATCAAAAAATAAATAGATGATACCGTTCTGTGGCTAACGAAATGCTTTTATTTGTGCGAGCTTTCGAGATACACTGATCTCTTCTTCCGGCGATGTTACAATGAATGAAGCAAGCAAAGGGAATACTTAAAAACAGTGTCTCTTGGAATGTTATCGGTGCTAGTCCTTACCCCGGTGTGGATGAGATTTATGGCTAGAGGTGTTAAATGGTTCCTGAAAGAAAGTGATGTAAGTGTGTGTGTGTGTGTGTGTGTGTGTGTGTGTGTGTGTGTGTGTGTGTGTGTGTGTGTGTGTGTGTGTGTGTGTGTGTGTGTGTGTGTGTGTGAATATAAATGAATGTAGAGCCCACAGTGTATACAATGCTTTACAAAAGGGGTGTGTGGAGTGGGAGTTAATGAAAATGGTGTGGGTAGGTGTGGAAATGTGGGAGATAGTATCCACACACACTTTTAGTTATGCCACTATGTGGTCCCTAATGGTGTATAGGGATGGAAAAACAAGGATATATATATATATATATATATATATATATATATATACTTGGATTGCTCCCTTAAGTTTATTTTATGAAGACCATTATGGTTATTGGATATACTGTAAGGTGCCAACAAATGCTTACAAATAGTTTAATCATCTGGTTAAAACTCACGTGGTTCACCCAGAGATTGCTTGTTATTGGGGTTTTTTTTACAAGGTCCCATAGTCTTTGGGCTTCAATAAAATAGTTTAGTGCTTTTGGGAGATGAAAGACATTCACGGTAAAATGTTCCTTGCAAATGTTAAGAAAACTGTAAGCATTTGAAACATGTCATGCTTTCTAAACAGCGGTAAAAAGGTCTGGAAGGGTCTGGAAAGGCCAGCAAAGTATTAAACAATGATGTGTTTCTATGCCCTGAAGTGGTGAAGGACAGGAGTAAATATAACTCAGTCTGTAGCTTTTTCTATAATTGACTTTTTTCTAAGAGTTTGATCTTAAAGCTACAGTGCATGTTTCGCCAGAATCATCACTCCGATTAATCAATAATAATCCTCAGAGGCAACGTCAAAAACATGCAGGACTTCAGGAGCAGGACATAGAAACTAAAATATATGTATCCGCAAGGCTCTAAGGCAGGGGTGCTCAACTCCAGTTTTCAAGCGTCGCCCCCCCCTCCCCCCCCCAACAGGTCAGGTTTTCAGGATATCCCAGTCTCAGTATGGGTGGCTCAATCAGAGGCTCGGGATTTTGAGCCTCTGACTGAGCCACCTGTGCTGAAGCAGGGATATCCTGAAAACCTGACCTGTTGGGAGGGGGGTTGTGGGCACTTGAGGACTTGAGTTGAGCGCCCCTGCTTTAAGGCAGGGGTGGCCAACAACAGTCCTCAAGAGCCACCAACAGGTCAGGTCTTAATGCTACCCTGCTTCAGCACAGGTGGCTCAATCAGTAATTCAGTCAATTTACATTAATGTACAATTAAAACAAATGAAGGATGTCATTTTAATTGTACATTAATATAAATGAAATAATTAATTTTGTTGAGGTATGGATGGATATACAATATTGTACACCCATACTCTATATAGTCATTATTATATTATATAGCATATAAGTTCACAAAAACATATCACTTTAATCACTAAAAACCATAATATATGTATGATGTGTTTCAGACATTTATATGATGCATAATATATCTTTGTATGACATAACTTTGTGTAATGATAGGGTTAAGTCCTACCCTCAGTAAGTACATTGCCTTTAGGCTATGCCAAGAAATAACTCTGTGATCCTCAGGTTCTGTACGTGAGTAAGGGCAGCATTTGGAAGGTGCTAATTATGATACCTTATTATCATGTGCTGACATGAACGGGATCTGAGGATCTCTGTTAGGTAAACTGCTCATTACCATATGGTTTACATATGAGTAAGCCTAAGGTCCGTTAAAATGTAAGGATCCGTTATTTTTAAGGGAAATACCAGGAAATTACTGTGCTGAGAACCTTTGGGGGTATGCGTTACCGATGTGGATACGTTAAATTGAGATAACGGAATATTCAAAAATTAGCGACTTTAGGATTTACCCTTTTGATTTAGCACAAGTGGCTCAATCAGTCTCTGCATCAGCACAGGGGGCTCAATCAGTCCCTACTTCAGCAAGGTGACTCCATCAGTCCCTGCTTCATCACGGGTTGCTCAATCAGTAGCTCAGTCTTCCACTTCCACCTGTGCTGTAGCAAGGATATCCTAACAACCTGACCTGTTGGTGGCTCTTGAGTACTGGAGTTAGCTACCCCTGTTATATAGTAATGTTAATGAGTAATGAGTGGGCAGTCCCACTCTGCAGGAGGAGGAGAAAAAAGAGAGAGAGAGAGAGAGAGACGGTTTGAGTTTCATTCTATGTAACTATTTGACAAAGGCCCTAGTGGCTGAAACGCGTCAGATGATCTATCAGCTGTTTGTTGAATACATTTTTGAATTCACCATACACGCTGTACTCTACTATTTTCGTGACTGTGCTCCGCTTCATCTCCCGCGACTGCTGGAGGACTGTGCTTGTCACCACGCTGGATTGCACGCCGAGTCACTGCCTACACGGGGGGGGAGACGCGCACATCAGCTGAGTGCTTTTGAAAACGCCGCCCACACGCCGGAGACGACGGCTTTACTGCATACATCAGGAGCTCAGCCGGCGTGGAGCTCACTACGCAGCTTACACCGATCAACGAGGAGAACACCGCCGGTCAGGCGACCGCCCCACTTAACTTTCTGTACAGTGGGGTTGGCGGTGCAACGAATATTCCTGAGCTGCAAACCACCGGATTCCTGCGCTACCGCTCCCCCACAAACCGTGAGTTAACAGCAACAATTGGTGCCCTAAAGCTGGGCTAGTTGCTTGTTTGAATGTCTTTATCTCACACATGTGTACACCTTACTGGCAGTGACTTTTTGCATGTAACTCTGAGGCACCTTTGAGGATTATCTTTATCCTGTTCTACCTTATGTAACTATTTGAGCTTATACTCTCTTGCTGATTTTTTGGACTTTGAATACTGAGCATATTCTCTAGCGTTTGGACAATTGTTTGCTACACTTTTACCGGTGTTTCTTTGTTGGTTGTGGATACAGAGTGCAGGGAAGTACCTTATGGTCCATTTGGACCTGAGGGAATGGGCCTGAGGAATGGAATTTCTCCCCGAAACGTTGCCCTCCTACTACCCTCCTCTACCTTCTTTTTCCCACTGTGTTTTTCCAACCCCCCACCCCTCTATTTTTCATTTTTGTGCACTCCCTGTCCCTGTTCTCCCTACTTTTTTCAGGGTCCACTGACATTTGTTTTCCGCTTATGTGACATATCTCCAAGTTTACTGTTGTCAGGTGCTCACATTAAATATTTTCAATTTAGAATTTACGTTGGTTTATGTTGTTGACATTTTGAGAGTGCTGGAACATTGGTTGTGTTATGTTATTGTTGTAGGGGGAGCCTGGGTACCCCTTGTTCCTATTGCACCCAATACTCAGTCATTGTTGTACAGTATTGAGTGCTGTCTATCACTTGTTCTTGTCATATATTATCTTTAACTGTGCATGCTATGTCTTGTATATAATGTATACCCTTTTCATTTATGTAACGATGTATTTGTAACCATGTATTATTTGTCATCTTAACTCAATGACCAGGACATACTTGAAAACGAGAGGTAACTCTCAATGTATTACTTCCTGGTAAAACATTTTATAAATAAACAAATAAATAAAGGCTGCATACCAAAGTATTTCTTTAATCATTAGTGATCCTGAAAGGGCGAAGGGCTCTGAACTTTTGTTTACAGCAGAGTTTCCCAACTCCAGTCCTCGGGGAACTCCAACAGGTCAAGTCTTAAGGATATCCCTGCTCCAGCACAGGTGGCTCAGTCAAAATGACTGAGCCACTGATTGACGCACCTGTGCTGGAGCAGGGATATCCTTAAGACCTGACCTGTTGGGGTTCCCTGAGGACTGGAGTTGGAATAGTGATATACAGTATGCCTGTTATAGGCTGAGAACCAGCTTAGTTGGCTGGCCTGGTAGTTAAGCAAGTTTTTATTGTTTAGATAGCACTCCTTGGCCGAGATGGACTTTGTTTTCCCGTTTGTATTATTTTCTTTCACTGCCTTTAAGGGACAGTGTCTCCATTGTTCTTTATTTATACTGTGGGCAAAATAAAACCCCAGTGATCTGTGCCGTGCTGGCTGTGTTCTGATTCTGTCCCTGAGCACACACCATTGCTTTCTCCTGTCACATTATAAATACAAAGCCGTTAGTATATTTTAAGAAATGTTGTGCATGAGTGTATGAGTGTATGAGTGTATGAGTGTATGAGTGTATGAGTGTATGAGTGTATGAGTGTATGAGTGTATGAGTGTATGAGTGTATGAGTGTATGAGTGTATGAGTGTATGAGTGTATGAGTGTATGAGTGTATGAGTGTATGAGTGTATGAGTGTATGAGTGTATGAGTGTATGAGTGTATGAGTGTATGAGTGTATGAGTGTATGAGTGTATGAGTGTATGAGTGTATGAGTGTATGAGTGTATGAGTGTACGAGTGTACGAGTGTACGAGTGTACGAGTGTACGAGTGTACGAGTGTACGAGTGTACGAGTGTACGAGTGTACGAGGGTACGAGGGTACGAGGGTACGAGGGTACGAGGGTACGAGGGTACGAGGGTACGAGGGTACGAGTGCCTTACTCCTGCTATAGTATTTTATGTATATGGGATATGGTGTCTGTGGTTCTGCAAACACAATACATTTTCTTATGATTCTGCAGTTGTTAAAAGGCTGTGCACTACACTTGTGAATGACTATATCTATGGGCTAATGTTCACAATTGTGATGATTAATTTATATTCCAATAAAGGACTCCAGTTAACAAAAAAAAGGGACAAATCGCTCAACAGTAGAAAGCCAAACTTTAAGCATTGATTAACCATAACACAACTCTTCGATGTCAGAGACAGGAAAACAATCGACAGAAGCCTCAAATAACTGATGTCTCAATGTTTTACATCCCTACTAAATATTGCGGTCACAGTGTCATTCGTTTTCAGGAATCTCTTTCTTTTATGCCTACATATACTATGTGTCCACTTGTACTGCAATAGAGTTTATTACTTTACGCCAGGGGTGGCTATCCCCCATCCTCAAGGGCCACCAACAGGTCAGATTTTTCAGGAGGTCCCAGCTTGAGCCCCGTGGGCTCAGTCATTGACTGGGCCCCTGATTGAGCCACCTGTGCTGAAGCAGGGATATTCTGAAAACCTGAGCTGTTGGTGGCCCTTGAGGACTGGAGTTGGCCACCCATCCCGCTTTAACCTCTTCACTGCCAGAGCAGTGACAGGGGTTAATGGTGTCAATGTGTGCTAAATATCTAATGCAGTTTGGTGAATTAAGCACTTTAAGGTCAATCCGCATATGTATTATGTCACTGAGGCGTAATGTAAAACAGTTTTATTTGGGATAAAAGGTTTTATAAGGCGTACAAAATTGTCAATTTAGACTTCAGATAAAAAAACCATGTCAGCTTAAAATTACTGGTCTGGTTTAATTTATATGTACAGCTGTGTAAATGTGTTTGTGTTAAATGCTAATAAAATGGGTGCAGGGTGATGGTACTTAAAGCAGCAATGCTATTTTCCACCTTTTTTAATTTTTTCTTATCTTTATATGTAAAGCGTGTGACAGTGTATAATTCTACATCCTTACCTATGCAATTGGAAACAAGAAGCGCAAACTGAATGTTTCACCAAACAATGATGCTTATAAATATAAAAGTGCTACTAAAAAAAAAACAGTTTCTAGAAACCGTGTGAATAGATGAGTGTGAAATATTAAGCGCAAGTGAGTGAATAGAAAATGGTGAATGACCAATTTAAACCAATAAGTGCAGTGCTAATTAGTGAATAAAGAACTTGCAGATGATATTGGTGATGAATGTCCCAGCAAGCTCCTTGTCTCCTCCAAAAAAATGTGTATAAGTCCCCGGACATGTTACCTACTTGCTGGCGGAAGCGCGCTGAAGCGCGCTCCCGCTCAGCACTGAGCCCCTACAGCCGCAATTAGAGCGGCTTTAGTAGGGGCTCACCTGCGCTTCCGCGTGCTTGCGGAAGCGCAGGTCTTAGGGGAATTTAAAATTCCCCCGCTTGCCGGCGAGACAGGCCGGTCACGTGAGCGGTTCGCTCAATGAGGGCGAACCAGCTCCGTGACGTCACTGGCCCGCCCCCGGCCAGTGACGCGCCCGCCCCCGGACCGCCCCCGGACCGCCCCCGGATCACCCCCTGATGGCTGCTGAGAGCGCTTGCGGTAAGCAACCGCAAGGCCAGGGAAAGCACCCGCTTTCCCTGCGCCTCAGCGCGCCTCAGCGCGCCTCAGCGCGCCTCAGCACGCAAGCAGGGACCATGGACTCGGCCTAAGAGAAGACATGGCATAATAACGTTTTATTGCAAGGCTCGGAGAGAAAAAAGTACACTCACATTCTCCCAGTCCTTTGACGCATTGAGTGATATAAGCGTACACTCATACCACTCCGGATCGCCCGAAAAGCTCAGCAAACTCGTCTGTCATTGTACAGATGCAGCCGTCAGTATCTGATCACTTGCCTGAGTAAAAACGAAGGCATCTCACAGTAAATGTATACACATTTCTGTGAGATTTCTAATGGCCCATTGGATTAACACAGAATGGGTCCCTGCAGTCCCATTCAGTCATCCGTCGGTCATCCAATCCTCGTGGCTGTCGGCGCCGGCACTTCTACAACTGCACAGCTGTTGTACGGTGGCCCGCTGGAATAAGACATTCTAGTTCCTGGTTCCTGGCTACGGAGTCCTCAGAAGGTTAAAACCCCTACATGTTTCGCCTTTCTTCTTCTACGGCTTCCTCAGGGGTTATTCGTCACTGACCCTCCATAGGATTATTTGTGAGGATATTTGCCCAATCATAAAGTGCCAAATTGTCTCTTAGCTCTGCTCCAATGGTATCACCTCTCTAACCATGTAGGGAGGTGTTGCCAAAATGGTATAACAATCTCTAAACAAAGCCACATTTAACAATTGTGTACAATATTATATACTAGCAAATAATGAATACTTTATTAAATCAAAAAAATAAATATAAAATACAAAATACACATTAAATAATTAGTACCCACTAATATTATTGCACAATCAATGAAGCTCTACTAAAAAAGAAGAGACAAATGTTAAACCATATAAACTGAAGAAACGCAGAATTATCAAACATGGAAACAAATATACTAATATGCATATCCACATATATAAATATATTTATTATCTGATGCAGTCTAAGTTTAATAATGTCTCATAGCTCAGCAGTATTGCTAAAAGCAAATGTATCATATAAAATGCAAAATGACAGAATTGTCATATTTAGAAAATAATTGATTAATAATTAAAATGTATATATCTCAGAACCATCAAAACTAAAACTAAGAACCTAAAAAAGGGATTGATAGCAAATAAAATCCAAATCAGAAAAAAATACTTTATATATAAGCCCAATTGTTTAAAATAATACAATTTAAGTGATAACATTGGAAACCCAACCAGCATCCCAGAAAGACAACATGGGACAAACTCCAACAAATCAACTTTAAAAGGAGCTAAGTTAAAAGTCTACATTTAAACTCACTAGTTTCAACATTTTTAACCTATAGATCCAAAGAGTCTCCCTCCTTGACAGATCGTTTTCTCTGTTTCCACCTCTCCAGTTTTTCGAAACAAAGTCTATACCTTTGAAGAGTAGAGACCACTTGGATCTAATTGGTGATGTAGCTTGAAATGCAAGGACACGTTGCGTGTCTCTAGCCCTATTCTAATATTGCGTATATGCGCTAAGATTCTAATCTTGAGTAATCTTGTTGTGTGGCCTACAGTACATATTGTAGGCCCCAAGGGCATTCCAAAAGATAAACTACAAAATGTGTGTTGCTGTTTGTCACATTTTTTATGGAAAACCTCTCCCCAGTTACATTAGAATTAAAACCGTTAGCTCTGTTTATCCCATGTGTACAAGCGTTGCAATTTAAACATTTGAAAAAGCCCTTGGGGTTAGTTGCTAACCACATTTGTTTTGAATCTGTGTTTTCCATTGAGTTTCGTTTACCTCTCAAGATACATGGTGCCAGCTTATCCTTTAAGTTGGGCGCCTTTGAAAATATTATTTTTGGCCTTGATGGCACAAATCCTCCTAAAAGTGCATCGTGTTGTAGGATTCTCCAGTTTTTGTTTAAAATGTTTTAAAATTTTCCCCGATTGGGTACTATATTGGGTTACAAATGGAATCCAATTGTCCTGGAATTTGTTCAATTTATCTTTTGATTCATTTTTTTGGTAATAGAATCTCCTTTCTTTCTAGATTGCTGACTCTTAACATCGCAGTGTTCACTAAGCAAGGGTCATATCTCTTCTCCAGAAATCTTTTTCTCAGAAGGAGAGATTGCTCCCGAATACAATGTCAGATGTACAATTCCTTCTTACCCGCCTCAGTTGTCCATAGGGAATGTTATTTAACCAGTCCCTATGGTGACAGCTGGTCCGGTACACATAGGTATTGCAATATAAGGCCGTGCATATAGTGCCGTCAATGGCGATGGCGACATGACGGGTGACGTCATGCGTCGGCACAGGTGAAAGTTATATTTTGCTGGGCGGCGTCGCAGGTTTCCGGCCATTTGATTGGTTCAAGGGCCGTCACATGAGGCGACAGTCCTTGAAAAATCACATTTTGCCGGCTACCAGTTTTCGCGATGGCTCAGTCGCTCCGTCGCATTGTCGCCATCGCGCTTACTATAAGCACACGCGGCGGCGGCAATGCATTGGTTTTCGGACGACGTCACCGTTGCCGGCACTATAAGCGCGGCCTAAGGATTTGATGTGAGTTTCAGATTTTAATCTACATCCTTACCTAAACTGGCAATCGTTTGGTGCTCCTGTTATAAATCAGGAAAAATTGCTGTTACAGTCAGTGTTACTCAGCAGCTACATATTACGAAGGTAACATTATTTATTGTTACAGTTTGCAGCTCAAATTGCTGGGAACTTTGGCAACAAATTATCCCAAACAGTAACGTGTTGCAAAAATCTTGCACTGCTTGGGAGGTGTGCTAAAACCTGCTATAGAAATCAAAGGATGCTTTAAAACTCATTCAAAATGGCATTGTTGAATAAAAACAACAGCAAAAAAAACCAGTGACTATTATGTACAGAACATATTTATTAAAAAATAAAAAATAAGTTTTCACATGTTTTGCTGCTTTAAGCACCCGCTCAAGAGTAGAAATACATAACATTTTCGTAGCACTTTCCAAACCATGGGTAATTGACCCTTGGTATTACAACAAAAAACATCACAGACATTTTTTCCTTTTGCCAAAATGAGGGAGAGAGACCAATTTAGTAGAACAGCCATTGACTTTTCTACCTCCCAAAACACCTGAGAACATACCCAAGATACCAGGAAAATAGGCTCATTTGAATTTATGATATTTATTTATTAAAATAGGCCTCTTTTTGGATGGTAGTGAATCTGGTCTATTAAAATGGTGCATGTCTTGTAAACTATTTTTGTGAAGATTAAAAAAAAATGACAATTTTGCCCGGTACGCAAACGTAAGGCGCAGATTTCACACATCACCGCGCCCAACCACAATTCTGCGTCATAGGAACCGCACCAGATTTCTTACGGAAAAACATTCTGATTGAAACTAATTGGATTTTCTTGTGTTTGCAGCAGATTTTCCTCTGGTTTCCCAGTGGAGAGACTTTGATAAATAACCCTTTGCCTGTTACGTTAAGAATATGAGGTTATTTTCATAATACAGAAAACACTTTCAATAGGGTCTAAAAACATAAGCTGCTTAAGTGTTTTGGAGTTCATCGGTTGGCTTAGATTTAGAATGTTTCATGTAAATACCAACAGCATTTTAATGGATTTATGACATAGACATGAATAGATTTAGCTAATAGGATATTGACCTCAATTTTGACTGGTTTCACTGCTCTTCTGGGACGATCTTATTTAGCTTTCCCAGTTTTGCCACTCCCACTGACCTTAACTAAGTAGTACAGGATGAAACAGCTGACCTACGGTATGTACGTTTGAAAGCAACAGACTTGGTAACCAGTTTCCATTCATAGTAAGGCTAATTAAATATTTTAACAGACATATGAGAGTTCTTTATAGATGATGTTTTAGACTTGGGGGATTTGTGGTGTCAGTAGGAGGCATTAAGAAAGAGTTATTAAATGCATTTGTAACTCCCCTCTGGGGTCACCAAGTGGATTTAAGGGGTTAAAAGTGACTTAAGGAGTTAACTCTGAGTAATGCCCCATCTGCCAGTAAGCCATGAAGTGACCAGGCATGGTCCTGGCCACACCTTACTTCTAGAATATGCTGGGTAGGCCACCTGGTCTAGGGGGACTCAGCAGGGATTAAGCTCTGCCTCTTTTCTGCCTGGAGACAGGGAGTGGGAGGGACTTAAAGAGAGGATATAAATAGGAGGAGAGAAGAGCTCCATCCTCAGATCCCTGGTGGAGAGAAGCAGAGGGGTCTCATAGATGTATATAGCACTGTAAATATTTAGGAGAGGGTAGGTGGCCCTGTTCTTATTGTCTTAGATAGGGAAGTGCCCTTATAGTCAGGCTCCCTAGAAATATGTGGAACATACGTACAGGCTCCCAGCATTGAGATCTGTTACTCCATAGCGGTTACCTCAACTGTTAGCCTTGGGACTCATGTAAGAATAGCCACTTGTATCCTTGGACACCCTACCACTGTGAGCATCCCAGGGGAGTATAAGGTTGGGGCCAACAGAAAAGGACCCCCTCTGCCATCCCGGCACTGAAGTGCTACCCAAAGGATGGTCAGAGCAAAATATACAACCGTATATAGCCACTCTTGGCTTAGAGGATAGAAGAGAGAGGGGTTGATTATCATTTTAACTTTCAATCATATACATAAGGGTTCAAATACATGAGGGTTTCTGCAAAAGTACAGAAGGGAAGCATACTTCAGAGAAAAGAAGTGCTAAAATAAGAGGTCTTGCTTTGGGGGAGACAGGCTAAGGGCAAATGGGAGGAAGCACAGTACTTAATGGAAATGGTAGTAGATTAATGGAATAGTTAACCAGCAGAGGTGTCGGGGGCTAATACAGTAAGGGAATAAAAACAAATGCTTGGGATAGACTCAAGGCTCTCCTGAATATGAAAGATCAAATTGGGTCTGAGGCTTTACAGCCGATAGGAAAATGGGCAGATAAGGTGGGCCAAATGGTTCTGATCTGCTGTCAGATTTATTTATTTATAAAATGTTTTTACCAGGAAGTAATACATTGAGAATTACCTCTCGTTTTCAAGTATGTCCTGGAAGCTACGTTTCTCTGAAAGATTTGTATAATTTGGTGCAATTCTTTTACCTTGGGTTTTCCCCCAGTTTTCTAACAGGGAGGCTTTAGAAAACAAAATAACAATCCTCTAATGCTCTGTCATTAGCTTACAGCGTATGTGATAAACTTAAGAAGCTTCTATTAATATTTGATATATTTGACCCAAATTTCCTGAGTTAACTCTGACCTTGGAGGTTTAAACACTTTAAAATTAATAGATGCCATTAACATTAAGGAACCTCTCCACTTTGCCTCCTTCTACTGTTCCATACTGGTTTTAATTGATGCAGAGTACCTTCATGCAATGATGTTAAGACACACATGTATTAGACGACTATATTGTTCACATTTTAAAATAAAAACACTTAATTTGGCGCTGATTATATTTATCATCTTTTCTCAGGCTATCAATTGCAATTGCTGCCCGTTTTGTATTTCAGACCCCTTCAAAGTACACAATTACTTACATACATATCCTTTTCTCTGAAATTATAGTCCTGGTGGAATAGAAGTTCATTCTCAGAAGGCATAAAAGCAACATAATAATGATTTAGCTCATCCAGGATCATATGCATCAATCAATCCATTGACTGGAAAAACTGTTCCTACAGTATATTACCTCTATTTCGCCCACTTGCGAGATTTACATTTACCCTTATGTTAAACAAACTGTTCCTGACATTGGTTGGCCCAAAAAGGGGTGTATATATTATTATAATAATAATATATAAGGGAGAGACAGTATTTGTTTATGTTGTGCGTGTGTGGCGTTGCTACTCCTTGCACGGGTACTGATAAGATGTATCTGCAGAGATAAAATGCTGCAATTCTGCTGGTTTTGAAGCCTGTGTAGTGTATTTTCACATGCAAAACTGTCGCCTTCTCTTTTCCCTTTGGTCTCCCAACTGAAACGAGGCAGCAGAGCAGCACAAAAGAATAATGGTGATGGGTGAACTTCTTCCTAGTGTTCAGAAACCTAGCACTGCACACAAATAAATCCGACCTTGTTACAAATTGTCTGCTTGCAGCACACTCTCTACTGGTGACAGTTCCATTAAAGAGTCTTACAGAGCATTTATTTACAGTAATCTCTAGAAGTTAATCCCCACAAAAGCATTGTAAAACTTAAATGAAATAGTGAAACATCAAATAAGCAACATTAGAATGTGTCACTATTTACGAAGTACATTTAAATATATTGTATTTATGCAGAGTAATTAAATTCCAAATGACTTTAGAATTAGGTCAGGGTCTCCTTCTCTAGTACTCTGCAAGAATGCTACAAAGAGGAAAGGTGAAATCATGCAATTACAGGTAGGTAAGCCAAGCTATGGGGGGAAAGGAGGTCTTTCCCGGTGGGTCAAAAGTATTGAACTCATCACTTTTTTTATTTAGGGATAGCAGTGTTTATTTAATAAGCATAGCAAACAATGGTTGCAAAGCGTCAGATATAACATACATGCACATTTATCTAATGAATGGTCCATCAAATACTCAGCATTCTGTTTCCATCGAACACCTGCAGTCCTTTCATGCATGTACAGTAGATAAGACATGCATATATTAAATGAATTCAGTGAAGGAGTTAAACCCACAGAGCAATATAGTCTAATCTGGTGATAAGCCTACTCCTGAACATGTCTATTTTAGTAACTAAAAGGGCATTTGTTATTCCTGTTTCTTAATGGAAGCACAATAGTGAGATATGTACTGTACTTGTGTGCTGAAATGTGGTTGCTTAGGATTTTTTGGATCATAGCCTCTAGTATTGTTTAAATCTCCTACACTGGGAAACCACCTGAAATATAATATGTCTGTCACATCTTAATAGAGAAATAATGGCAAATGCATTTCACTGCTGTATTGTTTATGCCATAAGCAAAGAAACAGAAAGAGCCAGGATAGCTGAAGAAGAATAGGAAAGGGCTGATTGCTGACAAAGACAGGAAACCTCAACCTTCAAGAGAGAGACCCGAGGTTAAATCCATAGATTATTACTCAGAGTTCTATAAATAATTCAACACTGTAACAACAGGGGGTGGGGAGAACAAAAGCACAGGGGTCTCATTCATCACAGTCCACTAATGTCCCACAAAAAGTGGTTTGGGGCAATGTTGGACATACAATACTTCAGAATCCTTACAGTCAAGCCACAAGCCATCTCATTAGCTATCCCATGGGTGTTCAGCTGGGTCTGATACTACTGTCACAATTAGTCTCGTATTTAACAACATACACTGGATTTCCAATAAAACTATTATATAATATATATATATATATATACATATATATATATATATATATATATATATACATACATACATACATATATATATATATATATATATATATATATATATATATATATATATATATATATATTTGATTGGGATGGTTAAAACTATGCATTTTACTAACAATTTCTATTTGAATAATCTAAAATACATGCAATTGTCTTAGAACAGGAGTGGCCAACTCCAGTCCTCAATGGCCACCAACAGGACAGGTTTTCAGGCTATCCCTGCTTCAGCACAGGTGGCGAAATCAGTGTCTCAGTCAATGCCATAGCCACCGGTGCTGAAGTAGGGATATCCAGACAACCTGACCTGTTGTTGGCCTGTGTAGACTGGAGTTGTGCACCCCTGGTTTTAGAAGGTCTTGTCATGTCCATGGTATTTTGAGGTTCTGAACTAACAAATGAAATTTAAAGTTATAACTTTATTTTTATATCCCGGTAGCTTTGACAAATTGCACTTTATATATTCAGTATACAGGCACATTAGACCACAACCGAGGGATGCTATAACAAAGGCATACAAGTAAAACGTTACTAGGAGAGAATTTCCACCCTGAAGAATTTACATTCTAATGGGCGAGAAACTATTGATGCTCACAAGGTAATTTGTGTAAGAAATTAAGTCTTCCTGTGCAGTAGATGTTGGGATAGGCTAATAACATTTGAGAATGTTATCCACAAAGGCAATGCATGAACAGTTATTAAAATTGACTTTGAAAACCAAATGCAGGATCTTCAGAACCATGGACAGGTACTGTTCCAAAGATGCCAGCATGCAAATGTGCTTTTATCCTTTTGTTAGGTTTGTTTTGTTCAGTTTTCAGGCTATCCCAGCTTCAGCACAGATGGATCAATCAGTCCCTGCTTCAGCATAGGTGGATCAATCAGTGGCTCAGGCTGAGCCACTGATGAACCACCTGTGCTGAAACAGGGATATCCTTAAATCCTGACCTGTTGGGGGGTCTTGAGGACTGGCATTGAGAACCCCTGATTTAAGGTATGTGATCTCAACAGACATACAAAACAATAGGCATTAAATAACCACACACCACCTTTCATTTACTAGCAGAATAATGGTAGAAAGCAGGATAGTTCAGCAAATTAGACCGAAAAAAATGTCAAGGTCATTTCCACGTGGATATCAAGTAAGCAGAAGTAGATTAAACAGAGATAAAAATGCAGGAATGCTGGGAAATTGTCTAGATAATTATGCATCCAGCATGGACATAATGGGCTTTATTTACTAAGTAACTCTAATGTTTTCATGAATGAAGCCCGGTGGATATTAAAACGTAGCTGCAAGCTAAAAGCATTGAAGATTAGGACATTCCCAATGTTAATACACTTTCTTCTTTTTTTTTTTAAAGACCTGTAAGGCTGGTAGAATTTACATGGAAAAGAGGAACACTAAGATAATAAGTCTGTTAATTAAGGAGGTTTTATTTTTTTTTAAATTACATGTAGAATAAAAAATAAACTCTTTTAAGAAGGCAATCATTTTTTAAATAATGCTACACAATTCAGGTTGCTTTTTCATAGACACAAGTATTTTTCCAATAGCAATCGCTTGTCTAAAACCCTACAAATCAATATGTTGACATCTGTAAGACACCGTTGGCAGGATGAGTAGATGATGCCTTGTTTCCCTGCGCTTGTTCTGCATACAAAAACATCCCGGAAAATACATTAATTGGAGACACAATAATGTTATATGAAAAGTTTAATAGAGGCGTCATTAGAAAAATCACCTTTTATCCAAAAAGAGAGCTGGTTTGCTGAAACTAGGTTCCGTGAAATAAAACCAAATTCACAACGCATTTCATTTGCACGTATTCCTTGACATGATGCAGATAATAGCCTCTTGGTACATTACTTTGCCACTGCAGATGTTCAAAAATTGATCCACCAATAAGACACACACCACTGCATTGGTGTTAAATGCAGTGTTTTCTTTTTCTGCATCTTCCATTGTAGCATACAGTTTTAACCTAACATGCTATTCATTCTAGAGCATGTTCTTAAGTAATAGTTTTTTTTATTTTGTTTACATTCCATGGAGTATTGATTCAAAAGAAGCACATTACATGAAGGTTAGAAGATAAGTATGCCATACTGTATCTTTTAGGAAACTGACATATGGCATAAACTTCACATATTATATTGTAGTTTTGTAAATGGGAACATATATGAAATGACTCATTGTCCACAGATATTAAGCTGACAACAGAAGAAAAGGGCATGATTATTTTTATATTGAAACAATTTGCAGAAGAAACTTATAGACAATTCAAAGGATTACATATACAATAGAGCAGTGTTTTTCCAACTCCAGTCCTCAAGAACCCTCAACTGCTCAGGATTTAAGGATATCCCTGCTTCAGCACAGGTGGTTCAGTCAAAATGATAGAACCACTGATTGAGCCACAAGTGCTGAAGCTGGGATAGCCTTAAAACCTGACCTGTTGGGGTTTCTTAGTGACTGGAGTTGGGAACCCCTGCAATAGATGGAATGGGTATGAAACATTAATCTAAATTTAAGGAAAAGGTAATCCCTGCCCCAATGGTCTAATATATACTAATGGATTATTTGAACGATAAGGAAGTGGCGAATAAAAATATAGTACTGAAGGTAATCAATTTTGTGCCCAGAAGTACATTTCCTGAAGGAAATAAAATGGCTCAAAAAGACTTCATTGCAGGGAATAGATTCGGACAGACCCTGTAATCTTCATGTGTTAAAAACATTAAGATAACAACCACCTGTGTCTTAAGAATCACGTAATATGTTTATTAATAAAATCAGTTGCATTCTGAAATACGGGAGACTAATTAGACCAACACCAATCTCTCTCCACTAAAGGGTAAATAACCTTGAGCTCGTTCTCTGTCTCAGGGGGGCTCAACTACAGTCCTCAAGCCTCCCCCCCCCACCTCCCCAACAGGTCAGATTTTCAGGATATCCCTGCTTTAGCACAGATGTCTCAATCAGTCCCTGCTTCAGCTCAGGGACTCAGTCTTTGACTGAGCCTCTGATTGAGCTACCTGTGCTGAAGCTGGGATATCCTGAATACCTGACCTGTTGGAAGGGGGCTTGAGGACTGGAGGGGAGCACCCCTGGCCTATCCTATGGTGCAGAAAAAGTCACCTATTTATTCCTAATGAATTGTTGCTGCCAGAATGGCAATGGGTTGCCGGATCTACTTGCAGAGAATGAGGCAGAAGGACCAGGTAATCCTGGTAAGAGCATTTATGCACAAATAGTGTAGGTTGTGCATGAATAGTACAATTTACAAGTTTATCAATGCATCGCGCCATGTTTACTAAAGATGGGCTCGTTCACGGGGCTTGAAATGCGAACTTCGATATGAATTCCGTCAAGCCGTGAGAGAATTCAATGTTCAATTTGAACTTTGAGTCAAACTTCAGAACTGATTCCAGCCAAATAGCAGAAAGGGTTTGTGCTTTTTTTTATTATAGGGGGAGGGGGTTATTGAAATGGTTGCATTTTTAGAAAGACCCGTGTATTTTGTTGCAAAAAAATATTCAACCAAAATTGGAAACAAAAATATGATTTTTATTTTTTAGCATTTGTTTTCCAATATTTTTTTTAAAGACAAAAAATGCCAACCTTTTTTACCTCTACAGTGTCGGGGGTCTGTCGGCAGCAGAGTTCCACCGGGCCACTGCCACTTCTACGTCATGTGATCACTGCAGGCATGATCACATGACTCAACCAGGCCCGGAATGCTGGAAACGGAAGTGACAGGAGCCCCACTTCCATTTGGATCCCCTTATGGACCTTCACTTGATTAGTTCGTAAGGAGTCTCGATGTGTCATGTTGAATTGCCGTGCTTGCGAAATATAGGCTTTAATGTGTTGTAAGTAGATATATCAACCTCAAAGGTTCAAAATGAGTGAGATGTTGGGGTTCTGAACCACAAAGTGGTGTTTTAAAAACCAGCACACTATACGTTTTTTAAAATATAAATCAGTTCTGTAGTACTAGATAACAGTGATTGTTTTGTTGGGTTTTTTTTTCCAACTCTTAATGCCATTTTTGATGAGTTTTAAAGCATCCTTTGATTTCTATAGCAGGCTTTAGCCCACCTCCCCAGCAGTGCAAGATCTTTGCAACACTTTCCTGTTTGTGATAATTTGTCGCCAATGTTCCCAGCAGTTTGAGCTGCAAACTGTAACAATAGATAAAGTTACCTTAGTAATATAACGATACGGTGTAGCCGCTCAGTTACACTGACTGAAGGATTGATTAAAACTGAAAGGCGGCCATTATGTTAGGCACACAAGCAGGATTTTTCCTGATTTATCACAGGAGCACCAAACGATTGCCAGCTTAGGTAAGAATGTAGAATTATACATCGCCACATGCTTTACATGTAAAAAGAAGAATTTTAAAAAAGAGAGGGAAGTAGCTTTAATGGAAAATAAACAACTTCTTTTAGTGAAACTCTATAGAGGTCTATGAAACTACTGATGTTAAAAAGAGACTCTGGGAAATCATTGAGCGTTGACAGGTCTGTGTAAAGTTTATCCTTTCCTAGTACGCATAGGCCTTTTTTGGGGGATGTTTAGCAGATTATGGCAAATTAAGCTTTCTAGCACAAAGATGACACCATAAACAGTAAATAGCTATAATTTAGCTTCACTAATCTTGGTACACACGTTTATCATCTCTCCTAAAAAAAACTACGTCTGCGGCAACGGTGATCATGGAAATTGGAGAATAATCAGAAAGCTTTCACAGCAGCAGGCCAAAATGACTGCGGGAAAAGCAATTGAGAAGATGCGGCAAAAACAGGGGAAATTGGAGAGATAAGTGAATCAATAGATTAATGGGCGATGTCCCACTGGGACTTAAAAACATCCATTTTCCTTGCTTAGTTTTCCCATAACCACTTATCGACAGCAGGACTCAAACTGAAGCAGGTCTACAAACACAGTGGTTCTATTTGTGACTATATATCCAAAGAAAATAACATATTAATGACATTGCCATCATGTACACGTAATACCAATCATTTGAATATATATATATAAAATATATATATATATATATATATATATATATATATATATATATATATATATATATATATATGATAGTACATACAAAGCTACGTACGTTGAAACATTAGGCATACTATTCTTCCAAATGCCTCTTGGTTATATATTTAAAAACTATATTTTTTGTCTTTTACTTCTGTCATATACTATTGGGCTTTTTCCCCCCACCCCTGTACTGCTTCAAAATGCAATAAAACATTCAAATAATAAAAAGTAAGCAGTAAAATGTGTGCCTCACAATGGTGAGAACTTTGTTTATTCTAAGCTCTAGTATTTCCATGCATTTATACAGGAGATTTTATTTTTGAATGAAGGGTGCTTACCACAAAGTCACTGCACCATGGCATTGGCAAATGGACTGTTTTATTATATTTTTAAAAAAAAACAAGGTGCAGACATTTTTGATGGGATATTAATCTGTCCACATTACCACTCACTCCAACCTATACTGATAAAATGCTCATTACATACCATAAAGCAAATGTGCTCAACTGTAGTCCTCAAGAACCCTCCAACAGGCCAGGTTTACAGGACATAACTGCTTCAACACAGGTGGCTGATTGAGCCTCCTGTGCTGAAGCTGGGATATCCTAAAAACTTGACCTGTTGGGGAGTTCTTGAGTACTGGAGTTGAGCACCTCTGCTTCAACGAACAAACTTGGACAGTATCTCATCTCTCAATAAATTCACATCAGCAGACAATCCACATCGCTGTGCTACTAATTCTATGCATTCTCGTCTTCCCTATGCGTTTGTGATACTTATTTGTATGTAGGTAGAGTTTATCTTTATTTATATAGCGCCATTAATGTGCATAGCGCTTCACAGCAGTAATACACGTGATAATCATATAAATAACAAATAATACAAATAACACATAATGGGAAGAAGTGCTTTCAGACATAAAACTGACATTTGGGAAAAAGAGTCTCTGCCCCGAAGAGCTTACAATCTAATCAGTAAGTAGAAGGACTGTATAGAGACAGTAGGAAAGTGTTCTGGTAAGTGCGTCTGCAAGGGGCCAAGGTTTACGTATGAGGTGTAATGTATCAGCCACGGAGCTACTCATATGCTTCATTAAGGTGCGTTTTAAGTTGGGTCTTAAAGGTGGATAGAGAGGGTGCTAGTCAGGTATTGAGGGGAAGGGCATTCCAGAGGTGTGGGGCAATCAAGGGCAGAAAGGTTTTAAGGCAGGAGAGGGCTTTAGATACAAATGGAGTAGAGAGAAGACATCCTTGAGCAGAATGCAAGAGTTGGGATGGTGCATAGCGAGAAATTAGGGCTGAGATGTAAGGAGGGGCAGAAGAGTGTAAAGCTTTAAAAGTGAGGAGGAGAATTAAGTGCGAGATGCGGGATTTGATAGGAAGCCAGGAGAGGGATTTCTTGAATGTGTGGTCATATTACACAAGAAGGTTGGAATCACTGGAACAATCTAATCTCATCTATGCATGACCCCTTCACCATCTCCTCCTAACTAAAGCACTAATAAGAAGGAAGGACGATGAGGACAAAGGAAATACATATATGAAGCATGCAATGTCTTGTTAATAGCTGCTGTTCTATTATTTAGAGGAGCAATCCCTCCTAGCACCAAAGAGTGACATGTTTAAGGGGTCTCATCAGGGTTATTTATACCCTTTTTCACCCACACCTCACACTTAAAGTGAGACTTGGGAGGGGTTTGATTTGCTCTGGCTTCTCCCTTGTGTGTGATGTCACTGTGTGATGTCACTGTGTGATCAGTAAGTGCTCGTGCAGCCAGAGCTCCCCTCCTCCCCTTATCTTTATTGGTTCTCTCATAAGGAGAAAGAAAACACTTTATTGACAAACACTTCCCCATTGAGAGACCGCCAAGAAATTCAACTGGCCGAATATGTGGTATTGCAGCTTTAAATAATTACAACTGAATGTAGTAGTAAAGTACTACAATTGCATGCACAAATAATATCGTACATTCATTTGCCCAGACAAATATCCTAAATAGAGGTCTCTTAATAACAATATTTAATAATCAAAGGAAACAAAGTGTCTTACTTACAGATTACAGCAGGAGAGGCCAACTCCAGTCCTCAAGGGCCACCAACAGGTCAGGTTTTCAGAATATCCCTTCTTCAGGACTGTTGGTGCAGGCGAAGACTGAGCCACCTGTGCTGAAGCAGGGATATCCTGAAAACCTGACCTGTTGGTGGCCTTTGAGAGCCGGAGTTCGCCACCCCTGGTTATAGGGCTGTTAATAAAGCTACCCTGCTCATGTTAGTATTTGAGGATATAGAATCAGATCACAGAATGGGCAATTCATATTGGAGCAGAAATCATTAGATATTTTATACACAGCTATTATTATGAGTTGATGGGGCTTTATCAAGTTTGGAATTGAACATAATATTCAATGCAAATTAAGAGCTGGATATAAATGCCTATTTAACCTGTTTCCACAGTAACTATAATACAGCACTCCGTATGCCAAGGCTTTTGCTATTACTGCAATCTCTGATCTGTCTGATGTTATACCACAAGAAGTAAGGGGAGTTATTTATTTACACAAGTGACATTTTTACTGGACCTTGTACAATAAAGCAGTTCTCTAGGAAGCTGTAGAATATTAATAGAACTGCGGGTTTAGAACGGAACAAGGATAGGAAAGCCATGAAAATTAGTCCTTTTATCTTCCCCCTTAAAAAAAAAAACCCCCCAAAGGTTTATTTGCCCTTTAAATGGGCCCATAAAATTAAATTGGCATCCAGCGGAGTGTAGTGAATAGATAATCAAGCCTTTCCTGTTATTATAGTAAGACACTTACATTTAAAAAGTGTTTGTCAATCATTGTTCGCAATTCTCTTTTGTAATGTGTGATACATTGCAAGCGAAAGGAGACTTAGCAAGTGCAGGCTCTTCATCTGCAAAGATGCTAAATGCTAATTATGCAATTCTTTACGCGCAGCAAGTATCTAGAAAGATGGACCGGTTCACGGGTTGCAAATTCCAAACTTCAGGCCAAAACCCAAGAGCCTCATCCTCAGATTTGTTGATGGGTTTTTTTTTGTTTGTTTCATTTTTTTTTTAAAAACTAGGCAAAACCAAAACACCAGGAAGTGTGGCCAACCCTTAATTAAAATTTAATGAGCTATAGAAACTTGGATGTAAAAGAAACGGAGATACCGTCGTGCTCTCCTAATGAGCGAAGACTGATCAAGGAGAAAGTTATCCTGGGTGTGTGAGGGCTGTTGTGGCCTTGGGGATGTCAACGGTGTGTGTTTATTATCTAATGAAGAGGGCCGTTCTCGCGCAGTTGTAAAGCTGGTTAGTTAGGCAGACACTTGAACGTACTTACTTAACGCAGTAGTGTAGCTACTACCATTCACTGCAACAGTAATCAAACCTGTTCTTTTGCTCCATATAATGTTTACACTGAAGCTTTGACAGACGACAGAGAAGCCCAATGCTACATCCAACATGACAGAAATACACAGTCAAATACTTATACATTCTCTTGAAATAGGGTCATTTAGTTTAACGCTTTGGCCAAAGGGTTAAACTAAATGACCCTATTTCAAGAGAATATATAAGTATTTTACTGTGTATTTCTGTCATGTTGGATGTAGCATTGGGCTTCTCTGTCGTCTGTTGTATACATATGCCACGCTCAATAGCTCTCCATTTTGACACATATACATATATATATATTGTGGGGGCTCAGGGGTTCCCAAAAAGAGCTTGCTGGGGTTCTGTGTTTTGTTAACCCATTCTCAACTGAAGCTTTGACATCAGGTTTTGTTCAAATGAAGTAGAACTAGAAAAATTGAGGTTCAAAAGACAATCACTGACACCTAAACACGTGTAATTGTAAACAGTTAAGCATTTTATCCCAGGAAGAATAAAGCCTTACCATAAGGGTGTTTGCAACTTTTATATTTATGTTTGGGATGGTGAATTCCCAACCGCCTAGTCACTTGAGAAAGACCTATTTAGGTCGAAACATTGTGTGGCACAAATAAATTAGCATTATAATCAAACCCGTAGAGCGTTGGCTCCTTTTCCTGAGTATTGCCCTGGAATTACTCTGACAGGTACTCCTTGAACCTGCAGCACCGGTAGACTGCATGTATATATTTTTTTCATTGTGGTGTGTAGCATACTCCTTTATTTACATTGTATTGTATTGTATGTCTTTATTTATATAGCGCCATAAATGTACATAGCGCTTCACAGTAGTAATACATGTCATATAAATAACAAATAATATAAATAAGAGATCATGGGAATAAGTGCTTCAGACATACTGTAAAAGTAACATTAAGGAAGGAGTCCCTGCTCCGAGGAGCTTACAATCTAATTTACATTTGAATTTCCAACCGCAACAGGCAGGTTCGATTCAGTCAGAGGCAAATAAAATCTCTCTCTCTCTAAGGGCTATTCTGGTAGCTCCAAAGTGTGACAACCCACTTTTCAAGAGCCATTTCCGATGGGACTGGCATGCTTTGTTATTCTGGAAGTCCTTCTCACATGTCCAATCGCAACCAAAAGGCTTTTTTAGAAGCGGGTTTCACTCCGGCTCGGCCAATCTGAACGGTTTGTCAAAAATGCCACCAACTGTTTTTTTTTTCCATTTTTTGCCCAGAGCTGCTATTCTCGTAGCTCCGTAATGCAAACCGCTTCTAAAAACTCGCGTTTTCTTCACGCCACCTGAAGGAGGGCGAGATTGGTACTGTGAGTTACCTCCAGAGCCTGATCTCGGCTCAAGTCTCTTTTGGAATCAATGCAAACAGCAATTTAAAAGGGGACCAAAAAGTGATTTGAGTATCTGTATGATGGCAACCTGTTTCTACCGATCTTTCTTCCTCCAAAATGCCCAATTTTGCCAAATTCACATTCACTCGTCAAAGATCTGCATATCTTTTGTAGTCTCACATTTACCCTCCCACCATTAGCGTCCCCTACAGTATGAATAATATTTAGTCGCTTCCGTGCCATAACATGTTAGAAAAATATCAGTTTCTTTGCCATTATAAGACCCAATGGTTTCTCTGTACTCGGTGCAGAAAGGTACAGCAAGTTAATCCGCTCAAACAGTGTGGAGTAAACAAGCTGCGTGTCCCTTTGTCAGTGCACTATAACTAATCTAATGCAAAACTTGTCTTACAGTATATACATTTGCCTATCCTTTCATTCAAACATCTCTCACACAGTTCCCACCCATCTATCCTCTGCCCTACTGCCTTTCGACTTTGGCAAGGTTGAGGGGTTATCAGTAGGTGCAGTTTCTTCTGTATGCCCATTGTATACCTAAGGCCGTGATTATACCAAAAAACGCGCGCGGCGCCAAAACAAAGAGTATACATCCCCGCAAAGTGCTTATACCTACAGTGATTATCGCGCCGCTTGCTACTCCAATGCGCGAGATTGTTGAAGAGTTTCAGGTTGTGACGGCCGCGTCACGTGACTCAGCCGTCCAATCAAAGAACAGATGTCAGCCTTGTCTCCCCTGCATTTGCGCGCGCAGAAGAATGCGCTTGTGCTCTGCGACGTTGCAAATGTGATGTCACAGATGCGCGCACACGCATTGCAGTTTGTCTGTATAATCGCAGCCTAAGAATGTGGTTTGCACAGTTCTATGTCAGTAGAGTAGCTGTGATGGTGTGTTATGTTCCATTTTCAGTGTCACCCTTTCATTACTGCCTTTTCCGTTTAACCTTTGCCTACTGTTACGCCGATGCTCGCCACAAACCGGGACCGGACCGCGGGGCTGAGGTGGGGTTATATAATCACCGACCTGAGTCCACGCAGACTGATCCGGAGTGCGCAGTTCATAGTCGTACATCGCAGGGTCAGGATTGGAGAAGGCAGCATCGTCGTTAATGAAGCAGGAGTTCGGCAACAGGAAATCAGGAGTGCCCCGCTTCAGCTTAGGAGCGTGAGCGCGGGGGTGGCTTCTGCGCGAGGAGCGGCCTCGGCCCATGACGCCGATCTCAGCAGGAGGAGACAGCAGGCTGGCCGAAGTTCACCGCAGGGCAGCGTCGGGAAGAACCAACGCTTCAGCGCAGAAGTCCAAGGCAGGTCACTGCAAGAGGATCGCAGCAAGCCGCAGGAAAGGAAGGGTAGCCACTGGTAGGAGGGAATGCAGCAGGTACCGGTGCTGGCAACACGCTTCAGCACAGACGTCCCGGGTAGGCCACTGCAGGAGAATAGCAGCAGGCCAGTGCTGGCATCAACGCTTCAGCACAGACGTCCAGGGCAGGCCACTGCAAGGAGATAGCAGCAGGCCGCAGGAAAGGAAGGGTAGCCACTGCTAGTAGGGAATGCAGCAGTACCAGTGCTGGCATCAACGCTTCAGCACAGACGTCCAGGATAGGCCACTACAGGAGAATAGCGGCAGGCCACAGGACAGGAAGGGTAGCTACTGCTAGGAGGGAATGCAGCAGTTACCAGTGCTGGCATCAACGCTTCAGCACAGACGTCCAGGGTAGGCCACTGCAAGGAGATAGCAGCAGGCCAGTGCTGGCAACAACGCTTCAGCACAGACGTCCAGGAACAGGCCTCTGGATACTCAGGAACTTGGAAGGTAAGAACGCTAGGAGAGAGGCCTGGGGTGGTTTGTGGCAGAGACAGTAACATAGAGGTAGGAATAGTTATGCTCGGCGCTGGTTCAGAGCCAACGCCTAGAATATAAAGGGCGGAGATCCAATCACAGGAGGAGGGTGTGTGAGAATTCCTCCAATGAAAGAACACAGGGCAGAAGCTGCAATGAGAGGCAGCACCTGTGCCATAGATTGCCAGAGGAAGCTTGCAACTGCACAGGTCTGCACGGCAATAGTCAAAGCCAGTAGTGGATTCCTTACAGTACCCCCCCCTTCAGGTGAGACCTCCGGACGAACAAGATCCATCACAGATTTGGGGGACATGGAATTGTTCCTAAACCTCCTTAGGCGAGAGGTGGCGTTGAAAGCCCATAGTTTGTTGGGATTCCTTACAGTACCCCCACCACTGGGTGAGAAGCCTGGGTGAACAGGACCATTCATAGGTCTGGGAGACATTGAGTTGTTCCTGAAGTGTCTCCGGCGAGAATTAGGTCCACAATCCAGATGTACATTGGCGAGTGCCATGAAAGACAGCGGTGCTACTGCAGTTCTTGGTACATGGACAATGGGACCTGAGGGCTCCGGAATGGGAACATCGGAAGGACAGTAGCCAGGTGTCCGGTGCGTAGTAATAGTCCAAGAGTACGGGACACAGAACACAGATTGTCGGACAAAAATGGCAGAGGGACCTTCAGGGAAGGCAATGTCTTTGGTGAAATCAGCACGGAGGAAGTTGCGAGAGTCTTTAGCTTCCAAGGAATTCCGGGTGGTGGTTAGCAAGGGAATGGGGCGGGAGGGTTCACTACACACTATTGCAGCGGTACTTTTGATACCAAGCAGGGTTGCTATCCCAAGCAATTTGCGAGAGTCTGTAGCAGTGTGTATGCAACTCATGGTACTGGCAGTTGAAGAAGGATCCGCTTCCTTTGGTTTGTGATCTTTAGAGAGAATCAAATCCGAAATTGTGGCCTTGGCGAAGGACATAATAAGCATGTCTATACCCATAGTGGACCCATAGAGAACAGGAACGGACGCTTCAGGTAAAGCGACGAGGTCCAGTAAGGGTGTCTTCGTCTTAGGGAGAGGCCAATTGCCATACAGAACGGGCACTTTGGGCACCGCACAGAGACCTGCGAGTAAGGAGTCTGTTTGAAAGGTGAGAAAACAGATTTTATCCAAAAAACAAGGCAGGCGGTTACGCGGTGCATCAACCTTAGGGAAAAAAGTCTTGGGGTTAAAGCTGGGTGCCTCCAACACAGAGAAAGAAGACAGAGAACTAGAGCTTGGCTTCGGAGTGGAGGTCCCAGGTACCCAGGTTTCACATGATACTGTGGGAGAAGCAATGCAAATTGTTACTGTTTTAAACATAGGGTCTTTAACATCGGTAGCTCCAGGCACCTTTTTGAGAGGTAACCCTAGTTTTGGGACAGGACAGTCAATAGCAAGTACCCCAAGTATTGTGGAAGACACAGAGAAAAATAAGTCCATTTTAAAGACGGGATCTTCTGAAAAAAGGGAACGTTCCAAATGCGATACCCCTGAGTTCGTGGTAGTAGACATACAGTCAGTAGTGGATACCCCGAATACTGTGGGCGAATCAGCGTGAAACAGTATTATTACAGGAATGGGCATCCCAGACTTAAAGTCATTTTTAATCATCCCGGAGGCTGTGGCATGATCCGTGAGAGAAACTGGGGTAAACTCTCCAACAGACACAAGGGACATCTTGCTTGTTACAGAATTGGGTCCCTGAGAATCCCTAGTGAGGGCATCAGACTCCATGGGAGACTTAGTGACAGGGGTTTTGGAACTGATTAAAGGAATTGCAGGTATCACAGATTTAATAGGAGAAATACCTTGCAAAACAGAAATTTTAGTAAAGATGATAGGCATCACAGATAGGACAGACAGAAGTAAGCTAGGCAAGGTTGCTTCTATAACAGAAGATTTGACAGCGGCAAAGCTTAACTCAGCGGCTGCTGGAGAACTTTTAACTACAGTGAGAAGGGACTGCAGATTTACAAAGTCAGGGATAAAGGGAGTCTCAAACTTGAAAGCCTGATCCTTCAAAAAGAAGGGCCCTAACTTTAATGGTACTGAGAGAGCAACAGCAGATACGCTGATCTCAGTAGGGGTCACTTGGAAAGGAGCATAATATGTACTGTTCGCTTTAAACCCTAGGATTTGAGAAAAGGAGAACTCAGACAGTGCAAGTGGGGCAACCACGACTGTGCTGGCCTCTGAAGTGGGTATTTGGGAAAGAGTGTCTGGGACATCAGAAACGACAACAGATTCCACGAAAAGGGGTCTATGCTCAGAAGCAGGGGTCTCAGCTCTCTGAGTGGCAGACGGGGTGAGTGAAATACCTAGGAGTAGGGATTCTGCGAACAGGTTTAGAGAAACAAACGGCTCCAGAATACTTTTTACTGGAGCCAGTATATTTGCCGAGAGTTCAGGGGGCATAACCCCGAGAATTTTAGCCGAGTCAGAGGACAAAAGGGGTTGATCCTCTGAGGCTAAGGAGGTGTCCCTGACTGACGAACTAAAGGGATCTACCAAGGAAGGTTCACAGGGCTGACCTGCAGGGGTTAACATAGGAAAAACCCCAAGGGTTAAATTACTCTGTACCTGAGAATCAGAGAAATAGAAGCTAGTCTCCGAGAGTGGGGTCATAGGGGGTTCTGCCTCTTGCCCTAGGGACCTATCATTAGACTGCGGAATACTAGGGTTAGCAGTAGGAACCTCACAGAGCAGACTAGCAGGGGTTAATACAGAAAAAACCTCGGAAACAGAGCTTAGAATTTTTGGTTTAGGAAAAGAGGGCAAACAGGATTCATTCTCTGGTGCTAGGGAAGACACACTGACCTGGGTACTGCAGGGATTTACAGTAGGGAACGCATAAGCCTGACTAGCAGGGGTTAAGACCGAAATAACCTCAGGGACAGAACTTAGGGAGGTTAACTCAGGATTAGGGAGCGTGGCAGCTTCTTCCTTAGCGGGCAGCGACAGAGAAATGGTTTGACCATTCTTAGGAGAGAGAGGTAACCCCACAGGTTTAGTAACAGGACTGGCAGCACAGAGAATCTGCCAAGCAGCAGCATAGCTGGCAAGGAGGGGATCCTGTTCTATTATGTGAGTGTCTAGTGTTGAGGAAAGTACATGGAGTGTATCTTGAGACTGGGCCAACATGAGGAGGGCGCTCTGTTCTACTAGATGAATGTCCAGTGATGAGGCCAGGGCATAGATTGCCTCTTGGGCGTCGGCCAGTTCCATAGGGTTCACATTATCCCAGGTTAAAGGGGAATCAGGGGAGCGAATACATTCGGCTAGAGACTGTTTTAAGTTCAGGATACAGTAAGCCTTAATAAAGAGATCACAATGGCATTGTCTTTGCAAAGGGGTTAAACCTTCATAGGTAAACATTTCATCCATCAGGGGTATTACTTCACACAAATACTGGCCTTCATAGTGGGACTGATACGCAGGCCGGGACATAACTTCAGTTGGTAAATTGCCATCCCCCGCCACGGCGCGGTCCGGTTTTAATGGGCCGAGCATACTGTTACGCCGATGCTCGCCACAAACCGGGACCGGACCGCGGGGCTGAGGTGGGGTTATATAATCACCGACCTGAGTCCACGCAGACTGATCCGGAGTGCGCAGTTCATAGTCGTACATCGCAGGGTCAGGATTGGAGAAGGCAGCATCGTCGTTAATGAAGCAGGAGTTCGGCAACAGGAAATCAGGAGTGCCCCGCTTCAGCTTAGGAGCGTGAGCGCGGGGGTGGCTTCTGCGCGAGGAGCGGCCTCGGCCCATGACGCCGATCTCAGCAGGAGGAGACAGCAGGCTGGCCGAAGTTCACCGCAGGGCAGCGTCGGGAAGAACCAACGCTTCAGCGCAGAAGTCCAAGGCAGGTCACTGCAAGAGGATCGCAGCAAGCCGCAGGAAAGGAAGGGTAGCCACTGCTAGGAGGGAATGCAGCAGGTACCGGTGCTGGCAACACGCTTCAGCACAGACGTCCCGGGTAGGCCACTGCAGGAGAATAGCAGCAGGCCAGTGCTGGCATCAATGCTTCAGCACAGACGTCCAGGGCAGGCCACTGCAAGGAGATAGCAGCAGGCCGCAGGAAAGGAAGGGTAGCCACTGCTAGTAGGGAATGCAGCAGTACCAGTGCTGGCATCAACGCTTCAGCACAGACGTCCAGGATAGGCCACTACAGGAGAATAGCGGCAGGCCACAGGACAGGAAGGGTAGCTACTGCTAGGAGGGAATGCAGCAGTTACCAGTGCTGGCATCAATGCTTCAGCACAGACGTCCAGGGTAGGCCACTGCAAGGAGATAGCAGCAGGCCAGTGCTGGCAACAACGCTTCAGCACAGACGTCCAGGAACAGGCCTCTGGATACTCAGGAACTTGGAAGGTAAGAACGCTAGGAGAGAGGCCTGGGGTGGTTTGTGGCAGAGACAGTAACATAGAGGTAGGAATAGTTATGCTCGGCGCTGGTTCAGAGCCAACGCCTAGAATATAAAGGGCGGAGATCCAATCACAGGAGGAGGGTGTGTGAGAATTCCTCCAATGAAAGAACACAGGGCAGAAGCTGCAATGAGAGGCAGCACCTGTGCCATAGATTGCCAGAGGAAGCTTGCAACTGCACAGGTCTGCACGGCAATAGTCAAAGCCAGTAGTGGATTCCTTACACCTACCTAGGTAATTTTGACCCCTTTCCACAAGCATCCACTATGAATAATGTTTTGCCGTTTCAGTGGCCAATGAAACCGTGTAATAATGGACTTCTTCAGTGTGCAGTCAGGGAGTTGTGGGGTATTTAGAATTTCAGTCTATGTGCAGTATTTTCAGGTTGATAACAGTCAATGGAGCAGTACACACATACAGAATAAAAACAAGGGCGTAGACAGTGGGTCACTTATGGAAATACATAATGGACTGCTTTAATTTAACCTTTGCAGTCTAAAGAAATAGAACAAAGCCCTCTGCGGCACAACACATCCCTGTTACGCTTTGTATTTTTCTAAGACTCCAATTGTGATATTCTTGCAGCTGCAACCTCAGTTAATCTAAGAATCCTTGGGGTCATATTCTGCAGTGGCTTTCTCTCCTCCGCTATAACATGTGATTGGGAAGATACTTTCTTCAGCTGAGACGCTGAAGAATATGCCTGTAGTGTGATGTCATCCTGTTTGAATGTTTTCTTTGCCCTGCAGAAAAGCATCAGTCTTCAAAAAGCAAACTGATTTAGAACCTCAACAATAACAGATAATAAAGTCACATTTAACAAATATCTTATTAATTAGTAGATCTCAAGATCTGACCCTACGACATGGGAGGTTTATCATGCGAATACAAATACATGGCATTATCCAGTTAAATACAAATATATGGGCATTACATTTTGTATATGGCCTTCTTCCTGCAGGGCTTTCTCAATCATTTCTCTTACGTTTCTTGCTTTACTTGTGTTCTTCTGTGTGCTGTCAACTCAAATCTTTTCATTGAAAGTTGTTTACATTTTTGTGCTTTCATTATTACCATTGGGGGGAGAAAATTCTGGTTATTTTGTCTTATACTTATTTATTTGCTGCTAGAAGGTCAGCTATCGTGTGGGACCGTGCTTGAATTTGCTCCTCCATAATCCTTCTCTTTGTCTTGTTTTAACACATCTGCTATGGCATTAATTTCTCTGTCTGTGGTGTCGACTTTTATTGGAACCAGTGCTTCCATGGTAGCAAATGGTTGGTGCTCACAAAATCTTGGGCTATGGCCCCAGCCCTCCCAGCTATAAGCGCGCCTGGTGGCATGGCGGCGCGTGCGGAGACTACAGCCGCGACCGGTGGTCTGTAGGGAAGCTCTAGGGGAGCGCGGGGGCGGGGCCATGACGGGGGGCACAGCTATGATGGGGCATATCTGCCCTGCCATTGGCTGCGTGCCGCCCATGTGACCGCGTTGCAGCACGGGAAGACAAAATTCTTATCTTCTCTGCCAGCATACGTGTCACCGCGCTTTGCGCGGCCACACACACAGCCACTGGGGCCTGCCCCATAGAGAGCTGTGCTGTGGTGTGTGGCTCGCACGCCACCGCCGCCGCACTCTCCGCTGTCACCACCGGGGACTCAGCCTAAAGAAATGCAATCTTTAACATTTACAAAGCAATGCATTGCTGTTACCACTGGTATTTAATGCATGGTTAGGATATCACAAAAAAGACACGACATGGTTTAAATGGAAATGATAAGCAGCTTTTAGCTGTACAGTATAAGGACAGTGAATTCCATTTGAGCCTGGTTTGATGATTGAGAACTGGACCGAGATATAAAAGAAAAAATGGTTTGGGAGAAAAAAAAAAAAAAGTTTCATAAAAATCTTAAATATTGGAAAATAAAGTAACATGACAAAAAAAGTTAGTCATCAATGTAGAAAAAGGCTTCAGAAAGGAACATTTTTAAAAATGAAGATGTTTGTTCAGTAAATTTAAATCATCACTTGTCCCCTGGTGTTACCAACGAAATTCCATTGTGTGCTGACACTGTTAATAAAAGGGTATTGTTGCCATTCCTTTAGTAGACCACAATTTATTTTATTTGTTCATTAACAGTAGTTCAATTTTCACCAAGAAACTCGCTACTGGAGCAAGTGTAGGAACTTTGAGAGGACACCATCCCAGACCTGCAACTGGGACCTGCCGAATGTTTAACATTCATTGCTACCGGTGCAAAGCTTGGAGAGAACTGAGCAGATAACTCATTGATAAGACTTGAAAGTGTTCAAATTGCCTTGATATCCTTCAATGCCCTTGGGGCCAAACACAGACACCGAGTTTAGTTGATCAATTGCTTCTGACTCCTGATCCTGGTTATTGGAAGAGTGCATCATTCGGTGTGAATATACTATACAATCTGGCCTCGGTGTTGTGCTCAAGAAGATGCCAACGTAATCTTTTTTTTTAATGTCGAGAGAAGATGCGTGGGGCTCACAAGGAAATGAGATGAGAACGTGTTAAAGAAATGTTCCCTCTGTTGTAATGTAATTGACTGAACGTAATTCAGTAGAAAGCGGTACATTTTCCTGTTCTTGTTTTTATGTGGGATCTGATTATTGGTAATGGGATTTGCAGAAAAAGTATAAGATGACCTCCCCCAAAAATTCATTTCGTAGCATGTCCATTATTCTGATTCTCCCCACATAGTACAGTAGGACAAAACCTAAATAAATGAGTTGATCATGAGAATTATAGCCCAGATCCGCAAAGGGTGCCAAGCTTTAGCATGACTTTACTCCCATTCATATGAATGGGTGCTGAGGTTTGCTAAGGTTTAACACCCTTTAGTGAATCAGGGCCCAAGGCAATTCCAAGTGGTAAATTTGCTCATAGATTTTCGTCCTATTCATCATGCTTCCTCCACCTACCTTTAAAGCAAGATTTAGGGCCTTATCCTATATTTTAGGCTGCAGTCTCTGTACACTAAAATCCTCCATTGATGGCCCATCCTCAAATTGCATAACCCCATAATATATTTCATGAATAATCATCAGAACATCATATTCACTAGAAAACCAGAGCCAAAAGCCCATTGACTTTGTTTATGATTTTACCCATAATTAGTGGCAAAAATATATATTATTCATGTTCAATTACATAGTTACATAGCATATGAGGTTGAACAAAGACATATGTCCATCGGGTGACAGATACTGTATCCTATATCCGTACTTACAGTATATTGATCCAGAGGAAGGCAAACAAAAAACCCCAGTGAAATATAATCTAATGATGTCTCATAAGGAGAAAAATAACTTCCTTCCTGACTCCAGATTACTGATAGCAGAGGGTCAGGAGCGCACTCTCATCCGAGATTTATATAGTGGGGAGAAAGAATATATAATAGTGCAACAGAGTACTGTATATGACAGAATTCTTAATAAATGTATAGAAGTTATCTCACTCACATTTGATGTGAGCAATGTAGGCCTTGTGGTTGTTATGAGTAACCAACTCAGGTGTAATGGAGGTTATGTTGTCCATCAGTAATGTGTGGAGGAGAAACCCATGATTTAAGTTCCCGATTTGTGAGGGCAAGCAAGTGCCTTGTGTCCGACGTTACCGCAGTATAGACAGAGGCCGGGATTGCGTCGGCGTTGTTTCTCGCCAGGAGATAGCTTATTGCTGCCGAGTTGCCTGGGTGTCTCCGGATCCAGAGGAGGTGGGTCAACAGCCCCTGAGAAGAAACTGAGAGGGGGTTGTATACCTTGTTTGCGCCGGGTTCTCTCGGATCTTCTCTCCTGTAACCGCTGGTCTACTCGGATGCAAAGAGTGACGAGCTCCTCCAGGTCAGTGGGACATTCCTGTGCCGCTAGTTCGTCCTTCAGATTCTTGGAGAGACCTTGCCAGAAGGAAGCAGATAGCGCCTCATCATTCCAACCAGTCTCTGCGGCGATGGCGCGGAACTCTAGAGCGTACCGGGCCACGGACTGGTTACCTTGGGAGATATGCAAGAGGGAGGAGGCAGCAGTTAACTTGCGTCCGGGTGTATCAAAATCTCTGCGGAACTCCTTGGTGAAGCTTAGATCACTGGAAAGATCCGATCTCAGCTCCCAGAAGGAAGAGGTCCACGCCAGAGTGTTGTCAATTAATAAAGAAATTATATATGCTACTTTAGATCGGGGAGACAGAAAACGAGAAGGCATCAGAACGAATTGGATGAAGCATTGGTTGAGGAAACCGCGACAACCATGTGGGTCACTGCCGTAGCGATTGGGGTTAGACAGTTATGGTTCTGAAGCAGTGGCCACAGGAATGGGTGTAGAGACTGCCGCCAGAGGGGTTACTGAGTGAAAAGTGGAACGTTGCGTAAGATCGGTAATGGACTGAACCGACTGTTGGAGCATCTCCATGCGCTGGTTATTTAGCTCCAGATAATTGTCCAGTCTGTTAAACATGTTGGCGTGCACTAAAGAGTCGACCCACCTCAGTGGGGTCCATGTTTGTGGGGCCGAGCATACTGTCACGAGTGCTCACCACAAACAAGGCGGGACCACGAGGCTGAGGTGGGGATGTTGATAGCCACCGACCAACAACCGAGCAGACACGTCCGGAGTGCAGAGTGGTAGTCGTGTAGCCAGGTCAGGTTAGGAGAGGTCAGATTGGTCGCGGTACTTGCCATGGTCTAGGAGTGGTGTAGGAGTAGAGAGATCGGGTAGTCGTCTGTGCGGTGCCGGAGTCCTGGGATATAGAATGGAGAATCGTCATATCCGTAGCAATCGTCAAGTAGGAGTCCAGATGCAAGCAATGGTCAAAAAGAGGAAGCAGAACAAGACAAGGCAGGGCAGCAGGTTTGCTTGAGGTAAGCACACAAAACAAACAAGTTTATGCTCAGTCAATTTGCCAAGCGGCTGGCTGAGCATATAAAGCACAGAGAGCCAATGAGAAGGCTGCAAGGAGTGAGACATCACAGGTATACTGTGTACCGATAGGCAGAGGTGGAGTGAGTAGCAGCTGTGGAATAATCGAGTGCCTGTGTCAATTCGGCGTCTGCGCGTAGCTAGTGTGCGCTGTGCGCTGCCCATGTCGTCACGGGGTCGGATCCTGGAGACGGTCCCAGCGTTGTCTACCTTCCTAGCAGCGCAGCGCTTGCGCACAGGTTGCAGCTGATGTGTGTCACCCTTGACATCGCGGGATGTGTCACGGGGCGGGGCCTGGAGACAGTCCCTGCGGTGTCTCCCTTCCTTGTAGTGCGGCACCTGTGCGCAGGTTGCGGCTGACGCGTGTCACCCGTGACATCACGGGATGCATCACGGGGCGGGACCTAACGCCGATCCTCACAGGAAGCGCTCTAGTAGAGAGCATAGTAGCCATTAAAACATAAACTTTAATGTTTAAAAGTCAAAATAAATGTATGAAAAAGGGCTGCGTTTTTGGGGAGGAAGAGTCAGAATGTGGGTTAAAAGTCACAGAAAAGTAGCAACAGCTTGTGTTTTCCACAAACTAATTTGCAACATTGTAATAATCCAATGGAAAGTCAGTAATAGACAGTTATCCAATACACCTAGCTGCTACTGTATCTATGTGATTACAATGGTTCTTATTAGTACACCTGATGGTGTAACAAAAAAAAATCCCTAGGTTGTTAAAAGTGTGTGTGTGTGTGTGTGTGTGTGTGTGTGTGTGTGTGTGTGTGTGTGTGTGTGTGTGTGTGTGTGTATGTGTGTATAAGTTCTAATTAAGAAATCCATATTACTATGTTTTTATCATTTATCAAAGTACCCCTGCACATCTTATCAGTGAGACTTATCTTCAACAAAACCAGAACATAACCCTACACTGGCCCATATTTTATTAATGGTGCTTTTCCATAACACACCTTCCGGGGATGGAATACCCCATGCTGCCCATTCAAGTGAATGAGCCAAAAAGGTGTTGTCCGGCCCCAGAATGTGTCTTATGGAATAGCACTATTTACTAAATATTGACCTCTGTATTTTACTGACCACTTGAGTGAAATGATGCAGCAGATGACTATTTTGGGCCCGCTCACTGATGTTGTTTCTTGGTTTTAGTTTGTTCACAGTTTTCCCGAGGAGTATATGCCATCTTTGGATTCTACGACCAAATGTCCATGAACACGCTGACGTCTTTCTGTGGCGCCCTGCACACCTCGTTCATCACACCGAGCTTCCCAACCGACGCAGATGTACAGTTCGTCATTCAGATGCGACCAGCGCTTAAAGGCGCCATGCTAACCCTTCTCAATGAGTACGACTGGCAAAAGTTTGTTTACCTGTATGATACAGAAAGAGGTAAGGGCACGGGGTTGGATACATCACAAATAATACACGGTGAGAGTTGTGAGAACTTGCTCACCCTCAATCAAGCCTCCCAAAGGTCAACAGTTGTGCATAAAACAGCCCCAGATTCATCAAAAGAAAAGAATAAGGAATTCAGAGTTGGTTTTTACTTGCCCGAGCTGTTTTGTTGCACCAGGTTTGCCGCTAAGAGTTAATGATCCACCTTCAGTGGGTGTTATATTTGTAATTATTCTAAGCATAATTCAGTCCAGTGGTGTTGGCTTTGATGATTGCTTTAATAACAGTTCTGTTGACCTGAAGGCTATTTTTTTTATCTGAGGAGGACAAACGTGAAAAAGGTGTACAGTCCTTTAACATCTTCACAAATAGGTGGAGAAAGCGCAAATTTCCACGGTTCCCTTTCATTCTGTCTCAACATCTACAGGTGCTGCGCCGGCGAGTATTCTAAAACTTGCCTTAATCTTGCCTTGGAAAATCTGGGGCTATCACCAACAAGATCCAGGTACATGCTGGGTACATGCTGCAAACATTTCAGTGACATTTCTGAAGAGACTAATGGCCCATCGGATTAACAGCGGGGGGCCCTGGCAGTCCCATTCAGTTTGAATGGGACTGCCAGGGACCCCCGCTGTTAATCCAATGGGCCATTAGTCTGTCTGCAGAAATGTTGCAGCATGTACCCAGCATGTACCCAGCATGTACCCAGCATGTACCCAGCATGTACCTGGGTCTTGTTGGTGATTGCCCCAGATTTGTTTTAGAATACTCGTCGGCACTACAGTATATCTCCAACTGTATCTCTTCTAGCGCTTTGTGATATATCATTTACATAAACATAACATGCAGCAATCAAACCAGAAACACTGAATGCTTTCTTTTCTTTTATTGAGAGAATGGAAGCATAATGAGTGCAGTCACGTGGAGTGTTCCTCACTGAATGTGTAGCAATTTACTTGAGTTTGTTTCACTGAAAGTGCATTTTTCTTTGCCATGCGGAAGAGTTGAATGCCACCTTGATAGCTTCAGCTGAGATGGTCCATTTGTGGAAGTGATGGAAGGGAGCCCAACAATTGCAATTAGCTCTTGTTGTACTTGGAGTTACGTCAATGGAAACTAGTGACATCTTTGCTGTTTGGGGGGGGGGGGGGAGGAACGTTTGCTGTCACATTTTGGGCAAAGCTTGAGGACACATAATATTGCATGCAAACTGTCAATGGCTTAGGCTTGATGAAGAGTCATTAAGTGATTCATGTGTGAGATTAATCTAACTCGGCATAAACCGTATAAATGGATCATAAATGTCAGATCATTCAAATGTCAAGCAGACGTTTACTATTTCACCAACCCAGTGTTACCATTCCCCCTAATTATTATAATACAGTAAGTTATACCTATTCAATCTCGTGCTTTCGTAGTACCTTATGTATATATCCAAAGCATTTACACATTCCTTTTGATTTAGGTAAAGTTGCAATAATAAAAATAATTCATAATATTTGAGTTATTCATATTTCTCAATTCATTATTTATTTTTCTTCATCACCCTTTGCTTTTATGTAACTAATATGTATTCTCAACGAAAGATTGACATTGCCTTAGCTTCAATAAGCTGTATCGGCGCTCAAACCTGCGTTATGTACAGGGCCGGTACAAGGGTATATTTGGCAACGTTCCCACTCAACCCCCCCCTCCCCCCCAAATGTATTCCAAAAAATCTGTTGTATGTTTGTTGGTATTTACCTGACCCGATACAATGTCTATGCTTCTCCCCTCACATGCCCCCCTTCTCTCTGCCTTCTACCCCCACATACTGTACTCCCTTTCTCTACAGCTTCTCCTCCACATGCTCCCCTACTCAGCAGCTTCTCCCCCATATTCCCCATCTCTCCAGCTTCTCCTCCACATATTCCTCTTCTTTAGAGCTTCTCCCCCCACATGCTCCCCATCTCACCCGCTCTCTCTCACTCTACCAACCCCTCTCTCACATCTCCTCACACCCACCCCTCTCACAACCACCCTCTCTCTGATCCACTCTCTCTCTCTCTCTGATCCTCTCTCTCTCTCTCTCTCTCTCTCTCTGAGCCACTCTCTCTCTCTGATCCACTCTCTCTCTCTGAGCCACTCTCTCTCTCTCTGAGCCACTCTCTCTCTCTGATCCACTCTCTCTCTCTGATCCACTCTCTCTCTGATCCACTCTCTCTCTGATCCACTCTCTCTCTCTGATCCACTCTCTCTCTCTCTCTCTCTGATCCACTCTCTCTCTCTCTGATCCACTCTCTCTCTCTCTCTCTCTCTCTGATCACTCTCTCTCTCTCTCTCTCTCTCTCTCTCTCTCTGATCCACTCTCTCTCTCTCTCTCTGATCCACTCTCTCTCTCTCTCTCTCTGATCCACTCTCTCTCTCTCTGATCCACTCTCTCTCTGATCCACTCTCTCTCTCTCTCTCTCTGATCCTCTCTCTCTCTCTCTGATCCACTCTCTCTCTCTGATCCACTCTCTCTCTCT